>NW_026000022.1:3919398-3944907 GCF_001458135.2 Marmota marmota marmota
ATTGGAGCTGTGCCCTCCGAGCCGAGCTTCTGCCCTCTATGCGCTGACAGAAATCCCTGTAAGGTCAATATCGCCATTTTGATGATGTTAGTTCTGCCTCTCCATGAACAGGGTATATTTTTCCATCTTCTAAGATCTTTTTCTATTTCTCTCTTAATAAATGAATTCAGCAAAGTGGCAGGATATAAAATCAACACGCATAAATCAAAGGCATTCCTGTATATCAGCGACAAATCCTCTGAAATGGAAATGAGGACAACCACTCTATTCACAATATCCTCAAAAAAAATAAAATACTTGGGAATCAACCTAACAAAAAAGGTGAAAGACTTATACAATGAAAACTACAGCTGGTTTTCTTTTCATTTCCTATTGGGGTATGAACTGAGTGTGGGAGTATGGGCCCTGGGCTATCAAGGATCCCCACTTGAGGATTTCCAACTGATTCTTCTTCAGGATCTCTATATCCTTATTGAAGTGATGTTTTACTTCTTGTATTTTCTCTCCGATTTTACTTCTTACATCCTCTTTTACCTCATAGAGCAGTTTAACCATAAACTTTTTGAATTCCATCTCTGACATTTCCTCCACTGTGGTGTCGATGAAATCTGTTGTTGAGGTATTTCCTATTGTTTGGGATGGTTTGTTCTCAGCTTTTGTATATTGTTTATCTTCCTTTTTATTGTGTGGCTCACCGAGTTGATGGTTAGGGTTTAAGACTTCCCAACTCCCCTTTCTGGGAGATGGGTGTGGGTGGGCCGGGCTGCAGGCCAGGTGGTCAAGCTGCTGGCTGGGTCAGGCAGGCCTGGCTGTGAAATGGTGGGCCAGGTGGGCTGGGCTGTGGCTGGGTGGCAAAGTGGCTGGTTATGTCCTGTGGGCGTGGCTGGCCTGGGCCAGGTGGATCAGGGCTGGGCAGGCCGGCAGCAGAATGGTGGCCTGGAAGGCCGTTATGTACCAGAGGTGAACAGCAGGCCTAGTAGACAGGGCAGTGGGCCAAGGGCTCAGAGGACCGGGGGTCCAGGGATTCCAGGGGGATTTTGAATTGGTGCCAGATCCAGCAGGCACCAGGGACAAAGAACCCAGGAATTGCTGGACTGGGAAAGGCTCCAGAGACTGGGCTTGTGCTGGGACCTGGCAGGTGCTGGTGGGTGCCAGACCAGGAAGTCTGGTCGGCCGGGCAAGTTGAGAGCCAAGAGCCCTCACACCTACCCTTCCACCTGCCTGACCCACTGTAGCTGGCCTAGTTAGTCCCTGAAAGCTGCAGAACTCACAATTCTCTCCAGCCTCTCCAACCTGTGTCCCCCTGGGGTGAAATGCTCTCCGTTTCTAATTTTCCATGAGTTTATTAGGCCCAGTTAAGTCTTGTTGCTCTCTATAGGTTACACAGACCCACCCACGAACTCACAGATCTGAGTTTCAAGTTCCCATTGGCTCCACTGCACTGCAGTCTCAAGATGGCACATGGATGGGCTCTTGGTGGATTGATAAGGTCGGTTTAATGAGTTAAACAGTTTCTCCTTCAGCTAGGGCAGACTGCCCCTCCAGCCTGTGGATTTTTCACTCTGAGCCTTGAGGAGAAGTAGTATTCTTGCTGCTTGAGTTCTGGGTAGCTGAGCTAGGAGAAATGCTGTCTCACTAATCCACCATCTTGCTCCTCTCCCAGTTTAAAAAAATCTTTAAAAAAATCATTGGCATCACATACAGGCCCTGTTTTATCACTACAATGTGATTAAGTTAGAAAGAAATCAGTAACAAAGACATGTATCTAGAAAGTGAGCAAACATTTCTACCCAACCCAAGGGCAATAATGGCAATGAGAAGACACTTAGAATGCAACACCAATTTTGAAAAACTATGTATCAAAACTAAGAGTCCACGAGGAGGAGGTTTATGGCCTTGAGTGAATATATTAGAAACAAAAGGTAAAAATTAATAAATTCAGCACTCTACTTAAGAAGTTAACGCAGAACAATTCAAAGAAAGGAAAGGAAGAAAACGATAAATGTGAAAACAACAAAAAAATAAGACTTGGAAAGAAAACATAAAGTCTACCAGATAAACAATGTCCCAAAAGTGACTCATAAAGCCGAGAGGCCCCAGGAAATAATGATAAAAGAAAAACAAAATCATAAAATACTAAGAGTGAAAGGACTGTGGATATGGCAAAAGTTTAAGGTAAAGAAATACCAAGAACCACTTTGAGCCAATAATTTTGAAAATTCAAGTCTAAAGAACAAGTTCCAAGAAAAACATAATGTATCAAAAGTGCCTAAAGAGAAAAATAGAAGATCTGGGTTGCCTGATTTAATCCATATTACCAACTATTTTTACAAAGAAAATGCTTTTCATAAATTATATTTTGAGTGAGTTCTGCCAATATTAAAGCAATAGATAATCCCAATCTAATACAAATTCTTTTAGAGGATAAAAATTTTAAAAGAGAGGCTGAGGTTGTGGCTCGGTGGTAGAGCTTTTGCCTTGCATGTGTGAGGCACTGGGTTTGATCCTCAGCACTAAATAAATAAATAAATAAACAAATGGTATGTGTTATGTACAACTAAAAATTTTTTTAATTTTAAAGAAACATATTTCACATATTGTATGAAACTGAAATAACACTAAAATTTTAAAAATCCAACATAAGAAAATAAAATTTTATTTTATAACCTAGAGATACGAATCCTAAAATAAAACAAAATTATCAATGCTTAACCAGTGGGGATTTTAAAAAGAAATGAGAAACCATGACCTTTGTGGAATTATCCCAGTAACATATAGATGATTAAATTTCAGGAAATCTATTGATATTATTTGCATATTGGTAGGTAAGTAAAAATGAAATTAATAGACCCCAAAATAGCTTTTCATGATACCCAATATTCATTTTTCATTCTGGGTGCTTCCTTGGTAAATCAGGAAGAGACCTTATTTATATATTTATCTACTTATGCATGTTACCAGGGATTGAACCCAGGGGTACTCAACCACTGAGCCATATCCCTAGCCCTTTTTATTTTTTATTTTGAAACAGGGTCTAAGTTGCTAAGTCTGGCTTTGTACTTGTGATCCTCCTGCTTCGGCCTCCTGAGCTGCTGGGATTACTGGCTGGCTGAAGAGATCATTCTTGACCTGATAAAGAATGTCCACCAGAAACCTACAAGTAAATGTCAGATCCTTAAAACAGTAGTTCTCTCTAAATCATCAGCAAGACAAGAATGATCATCCAATTTTCTCTTGAATGCTTTGCTGAAGATGTTAGCCAAGGCAGTAATATAAGAAAATAAACAAAAGCAAAGAGTACTGTGATAAAATGACCAAAGCTGTCATTATTTGGTGATAATATGACTTGTCTGAATAGCTACTGATCAAAAATTAGAATTATTGGGGGTCAAGTATGAGAATTAATAGAGAATCTAGCAAAACTAGTAAATACAAATTTACTATTCAAAAACAAACTATTTCTACACATGCAAAAATTATGACATGGGAATAAGTCTAGAAAAATATAGACACCTTTGTAAGAGAAAAATCATAAAACTTTGATTAAAAACCTTAAAAACATCTAAGTAGACAAGGCAATAGCAATCAGAAAGATTCCCATCCTCTTCGATAGAGACTAAATAGACTTAATAAATTTAATAACATAATCTTACAGGAGTATTTTTATGGAAATATACAGGCTAATTTTATAAATGAAAGTGATGGGGCCAAAAATACTTTTTAAAATATTGAAAAAGAAAATTAGATGGGAGACTTGCACAAGCAGTTAGAAAAACTATTGTAAAGCTATACTAATACGAAGTATGGTTACAAAAACATGCAAATAGACCAAGAACAGCATAGGGATTCCATGAAGATGTTCATAGTTAGTTGATGTGGCTGAGACAATAAGTGCTCATTAAATATACATATGTATATTTACTACCCTCCCTTGCAGTATGGTTGGACAAGGTAACGAGCCCTCAGCAAGTGGCTGTAAGCAGAAGGTCCTGGTTCACTATGGTACCAGTCAGTTAAGAGCAAAACCAAGTTCTCCATCATCCTTGTTTTTCCATCATGTGGGAAGCTGGCAGGAAAAGACTCTGAGGTGGTAGGACCTCAGAAGGGAAGCAGTGTGGATCCCTGAGAGAGGTGCCAGTAGAAGAGAGCCACTGACATCAGACTTAGCAAGGATGGGAAAGAAGTGTTCGCTGCTCTATGTCCTAGGGTTAAGGTTCTGTTAATGCATTGGAGTGTTTCCTGTCCTGACAAGTGGAAGAGGTGGCAATGCAGCCTGCTCACTAAAGATTTCTCAGACAATTGGTAAGGTGCATACTGAGCTAGCAGAATTGGGGCCATGTAGAAAAAAGAAAAAAATAAGTCCCTTTCAAATGGACCTCTGACAAGGCAAAACTTCCCATCTTTTAAAATAAAATGAAAAAGAATATTAGAATAAAATAATATGGATACCCAAAAGAAGTCATAAAAATACTCAAAGGCCTTTAAAAGCTCTGATGATTAATCATTTTGCCTACATTGCAACTGAGAATTTCTCCTCACTAAAAGACATCATTAAACAAGTGAGAGGTATTTGTAACACAATTACAGAGAATTGGTATCCAATGCATGTAAGGATCTCCTAGGGTCAGTCAGGAAGAAAGTGGCAAACAAATCTTAAATGGACGATGAAGATAAAGGAGATATTCTACAGAAGAGAAAACTTGTAAGGGTAATAAAGTAATGAAAACTTTCTTAACTTAAAAAACCAGGAAAATTAGAAACACAAATGAGATACTATTTTACATTTGCCTTATGGACAAAAGAGTTTAAAGTCTAATAAACCAGACATTGGCAACAAATAGAAACTCCTCTTGATATGATATACATCTTTATAACCATTTTGGAAAGCAATTTGAACATGCCTACCCTGAAATTCAGCTTAGAAATAACACTGTTTTAGTTAGCTTTATCACTGCTGGGACTAAAAGACCCAACCAGAACAATTGTAAAGGAGAAAAAGTTTATTTGAGGGCTCACAGTTTCAGAGGTCTCAGTCCTTAAAGTCCGGCACCAGTCCTCAGGGCTCCAGGTGAGTCTAAACACCATGGTGGAAGGGTGTGGCAGAGGAAGCAGCTCACGTGGTGATCAGGAAGCAGAGACAGAGAGATCGTCCCTTGCCAGACACAAATATATACCCCAAAGCCTTGCCCCAGTTCCTACCTCCTCCCCCACACCCTACCACATCAGTTACCACTCAGTTAATCCCTATCAGAGGATTAATGACTGGGTTAAGACTCTCACGACCCAATCATTTCTCCTCTGAACCTTCTTGCATTGTCTCACACATGAGCTTTTGGGGGACACCACATCTAAACCAAAACAATCACATAAACACATGCTGCGAGAAAAGTACAAGAAGGCTCAAGGAAGCATTTTGCATAATATGTTTGCATAATAGCAAAAATCCAATAAGATCCCCAAAGCCCATTTATAGGAAAATGAACTAATTATATGTTCACACCATTGAACGTGACACCACAGTAAACACCAAATACAGCTACATGTATCGCTCGAATATAACTTAAAAACAAACTGTAAAATGAAAATTGCAAGGTAACATAGAATTTTTATGAAATTAAAGACAAATGAAATAAAATAATGCACTTTGGATATGCAAATATAAATGCCAATACTATAGAAATACTGAAATGCAGGAGAACAGTTCTCTCTTGGGGGAACAGGGAGGTGGGATAAAGGGTGTGCAGAAAAACCTTTAAGGTGTTAATGTTCTATTTCTCAAATTAATTAGCAAACACATTGGTGCATTTTTTTAACTTAAGGTCTTATCCATTACATTTCTTTTGTGTTAAGTTTCAAATATGCCTTCATTTAAAATTTAAAAAAAAAAAACTTATCCTCTTGTTTTTAAAGAAAATATTTTGTAGCAAAATTTCATCAGGTTAAGACAAAATTTATTTTAAAGAAAAAAAAAAGGAAGGCTTTCCCCCAATGGATAACTGGTTTCTTTTTCTACATTCTTTATCATCACCACAAGGGCTTTTTACCACACACAAGAATTGGGTGTTTAGTCTTTTTCCCATCATTATCCCCCCCCAAAAAATTATATGTGTGTGACTCAGGGGAAAAGACTGGTCCATGATGTGGCAATAAGAATAAGCACTGTGTTGGGGCAGGGGCTTAAAGGTCAAGAGTTAAACTGCCCAGAAACAGCTGTGGGATGCCTGCGTTTTGCCACATGCGAACTCTATGAAACCATCCCCACAGCCGAGATGGGGCACATGTGTCCTCCACACAGACATTTTCTCACCCTTTTTTGCAATTCATCCTTCCTGTTCCCCACATCCACCCCAGGCCAGCCCTGTTCTATTTCCCTGGTACCATGGACTGGTTTGCATTTCCTAGATTTCTGTGAAGAGTTATACTAATACATCTATGTACATACACACATATATACTGGATGTACACAGGATATATGTGGGTGGTGTGGAATATGGATCGAAGTTTTCATGTGTTTTATTTTGCATATAAATATCCAATCATTTCAGCATCATTGTTGAAAAGACCTACCCTGTCTCCACGACTTTTTGAAATCTTGTTGGACATCAGTTGTCCATATGCATGTGCCTTGATTTCTAGAATCTTCTTGCTGCTCTTTTGATTCTCTTTGTCTGTCTTTCTACCAATACCATATTGTCCTGATTACAGTAGATTTATGATAAGCCTTAAAAACAGGCAATTCATAATGTGGCAATAAGAAAAATTGCTAATGAGGGGAAGGGGAGGTCATGTTTGAAGGCTAAGCTCTTGGAAAACAGCTGCTTTTCATCCACTCCATCCCCAAGCTCATGTGAGTATGTGTATGCTTTTGTTCCAGGGCATCAGAAAACTGACTGCTATGACTTTGCTAAATATTTGCCCCCTAAAATATTCTCATATGCACCATCACTGTTAAGCCTTAATAAATGTTTCTTTGAAACTCTGTTGAGTATGAAAATGGTATCAGATTCATCTCTGTATTAATTACATATTCAATATCTCTTCAGACAGAGACCTGCATTCAGGTGGCAAAGTCACATGTCATTCCTGAATAGCATTGCATGCTGACATTTCCTGGATTCAATGCCTACTAACAAGGAGTTTTCTAAAGATTTGGTTGAGAAATCAGTAAATAGGTTTTCTAGGTAAATACCTGGCACATGGATCGATTGCTCTTGTTGCAGAACATGCATAATTAGCATGGTTTTCCAAAAAGGTCCTTTGCTAGCTTTCTCAATAAGGTTAGATTGTCATTTTCTTTCTGTCCCTTAAAATGACTACTTCTTTCTTTCCAGTTGATTTTCCACCTCTTCCTTATCTCCTTTACTACCTTTAGCAGCCACCTGCTAGGGGAGTTTGGCTGTCAGGAACCTATATCTCCACAAAAATTTTACACTGAGACACTTGAATCAAAGACAAGTTCATTAGATCAATTTTTATCACCTTTTAATCAACAAAAATGGAAACCAATTACTATTTGCTCTCTCATTTCAAAACTGCTCATAGCACCTTCAAGTCCCAAGGTCATGGAGAGATCTGAATGTTGTTTGTTATTTAGGTGTAGAGTCATCTCCATTTCTGAACTCTAAGTCTTCTTCTCTAAGTGTATTTTAGCAAAATTTCACCTGATCCTGAATGAACTTCTATTGACAGATCTGCCTATTCTTGCTGGAAAAAATACAATTGTAGCCATGAAACAGGAGAAAGAAATATTTCTAGTGTTCTACCTCTCAGGCACCTAGCGCTGACTTCATCCTTCTTTTGTGACCCCTTACCCACCCTTCTTTGCCAGACCTATCTAGCAAAAGTAGCATTTTTAGAGGAATTAGTACAATAACATCCTTCTTTGTGCTCTCTTCTGAGTTCACACAGTATGCAAAGCACAATCTTCAATATTATCTTTAAGGCCAAAGTGTTATTTAACATGTGAATGAAGAGATTAATAAAGAAGAACAAAAAGAAGTTTGTTTTAAAGAGCACTTGAGAAACAGAGTTTTCTGTAATCAGTCAGGAAATGAATATTAAAATATGGTCATCAAGAATCTCTGCTTCTGGGCTGGGGTTGTGGCTCAGTGGTAGAGCGCTCACCTCGCACACTCGAGACCCTGGGTTTGATCCTCAACACCACATAAAAATAAATGAATAAAATAAGGGTGTTGTGCTCAACTACAACTAAAAAATAAATATTTAAAAAACAAAGATCCATTAACAACTAAAAATATTTTTAAAAAAGAATCTCTGCTTCTGGAGAGGACATAATCGATAAAGGATATAGGAGATCTTACCACAGTAATTGAACGAACAGGAATACATTTAAGAAGTTGTATTTTAGAAAGCAGTAGAGAGCTGGTGGGAAGGAAAAGGAATAGAAGAGGAAATAGGGAATAGGAAACCATGGTTTTCAGAGAACAGAGAGTGATTAGAATGTGAGCTGGGGACTGCCAGCCTTTTCTTTTCCCCTCTGAAGACACTTAAAGTTCTGGCTGCAAGATAAGGGCTGGATTCTGTCTGGATCTCTCCTGAGGAGAGGAATCAGCAGAGCTGCGGGGCTACACTGACAAAGCAGAAACCTCAGGAATCTTAAATAGATGATTAATTTGCAAGTGTGACATTGCTGAGTTCTGAGGTAGTGCAGGTAGCTGGAGAAGGAAGCAGAAAGCTTTTAAAATGCAGAGTAAAATCTGCTGAACTCATAAAATAATTACCAATCCAAACCTTCTAGAAGGGGAGGCCCTGCCTCGAGCACAGAGCTGCCTTCCGCAGTGCAGTGCCTGTACCACCTAGGCACAGAACAAACAGCAATAGTGGAACAGAACACCCAAGAGCCGGGCCAGGAATCTCTGGAGGGTAGAACTAGTTCTCCAGCAATTTTTCAGAACTAAGGCAACAGAGACTCACAAGGGTCTCCATGAAAAGCCCAGAAATGGAGCAGGGCAGGGTCTAACGTACAACTGGAAATCCTGAGTGACTTGAGTTTGCCAATACCCCATTCCATCTGCTGAACATCAAGAGCTGAAACTTTGGTGGTCTTCTTATGACGGTTATCTGGCCAAATTAAAAACTTACTGGGGAGACAGAAAAATACAAACAGTAATCAGGAGGGGGAAAGCAGACAATAGAAACACCTAGGGAAAAAGCTGGCAATAGAAGCACCCTCCAGAAGATGGAGAAAAACACAAACTAAGAAGGTAAAAGGATAAAGAATGTCAACAAGGAATTGGAATCTATAAAAAGGGATCCAATAGAACTGAAAAATAGAGCATCTGAAACAAAAATTCAATTGTTGGGTTAACAGCTGATAGAATGCCTCAGGGCACGGGATTAGTGAGTTGGGAAGTAATTGGAAAAAACATGAAAGCTAATGTCTGGAGAAAAAGAGAACCATAGAAAAGAGCATACAGGCATGGGAGCCAAATATTCTAACATAGGTATAATTAATCTTAGGAGAAGACAGAGCAAGACAGGAATAATATTTGAAGAGATAATGGCCAAAATTTTTCCCGAAGGAACGAACCACATTTTCATGATGCTCAACAAGCCCCACGTTGACGGGAAAGTAACATGGGATCTGACGCATCTGTTTGTTTTGCAATAGCTCAAAGGAGAACCTTTATGAGGATTTATGTTCCTGTGATGACAGGTGGTGGTGGTAGTGGAGGAGAAAGAGAGGACAAAGGGCTAGAAGATCAAATTTTTTAAAAAAATGCATAAACCAAAGGTAACTACAACTAGACACATCATAATAAAACTGTTGAGAATCAAAAATTATCCAAAGCAGCCAGAGAAAAAGGCATATGACCTTCAGATGAAGAGTTACTGTTATCTCAACAGGAAACTAGAAAACAATGAAGTGATGCAGTTAAAATGTAAAGGAAAAATAATTACAAAGCTAGAATTTTACACCATGGAAACATGTTCTTCAAAGATGCAAGTGACTGTGAGCGGGTGCAGAGGTTAGATATAACAAGAAATCCAAATTTAATATATAACAATATATTAAAAGAAATAAAGACATATGTTCAAATGATTTTTAAAGATAAGATACTGATGCATAAACAGTATCTTGACAGAGAAATGGAAGTTATATGATGTAAAGAACAGCCAGAAAAAAATTAACTGAGATTTAAAAATTTACCAGGTAGCCCCAGAGCAGATTAGTAATGAGAAAAGAAAGAATAGGAGTGCTTTAAGATAGATTAGTAGAAATTATACATTGGAAGAACACAGAGAATAAAAGATTGTATAAAAATAAACAGAGCTCCAGGAACCTTAGAATAATATTAAATTACATATATATGTAATTTAATATTAATAAACTATCAACTAAGAATTCTCCTTCCAGTGAAAACACCCTTCAAAAATAAATGCCATTATTTATAAATGACGTGATTGTACTTCAGGAATATTCAAAAGCACCTACAAATTAATAAAATTAATAAACAAATTTAGCAAGGTCACTGGATAAAACATAAATCAATGGAATCAGTTTTATCTCTGTCAACAAACCAGCAGTATAGGCAAATCCTGGTGATATTGTGATTTCAGTTCCAGACTACCACAATAAAATGAAAATCAAAAATAAAGACAGTCACACTATTTTTTTTTTTTTGGTATCCCAGTGCATCTAAAGTTATGTTTAGACTATTTTATAGTCTATGAAGTATGCAAATCATTATGTCTTTTAAAAGGTGCCTACTTTAATTTTAAAACACTTTGTGGTTTAAAAAAAAATGCTAATGGTCATCTGAGCCTTCAGTAAGTCTTAACCTTTTTGCTGGTGGAAGGTCTTGCTTCAATATCAATGGTTGCTGACTAATCAGGATAGTGATTATCAGCGCCTCACATTTGCTAGGCAAGCGCTCTACCACTGAGCTACAACCCCAGCCCCTGTGTCAATTTCTTAAGACAACAATTAAGTTTACTACATCAGATAACTCCTCCTTTCATGAGATATTTCTTGGTAGTTTGTGATATTATCTAATAGCATTTTTACCACCATAGAATTTCTTTCGAAACTGGAATCCGTCCTTCAAATCCTGACGTTGCTTTATCACCTAGGTTTATTTAACTTTCTGAATCTCTGTTATCTTTCAATAATGTTCACAACTTCTTCACCAGGAGTACATTCCATCTCAAGAAATCACATTCTTTGCCCATCTATAAGAAGCAACTTCTCATCTGTTAAAATTTTTCATGAGGGGCTGGGGTTATAGCTCAGCAGTAGAGCGCTTGCCTTGCACATGTGAGGCACTGAGTTTGATCCTCAGCATTACATTAAAAATATAAATAAAATAAAGATATTGTGTCCATCTTTTTTTAATTTTTTAATTTTTAATTTATTTTTTATATATGACAGTAGAATGCATTACAGTTTATATTACACATATAGAGCACATTTTTTTCATATTTCTGGTTGTATACAAAGTATATTCACACCATTTCATGTCTTCATACATGTACTTTGGGTAATGATGCTCATCACATTCCACCATCATTTCTAACCCAATGCCTTCTCCCTCCCTCTCCCATCCCTCTGCCCTATCTAGAGATCATCTATTCCTCTCATGCTCCCCTTCCCTACCCCACTATTAATCAGACTCCTTATATCAGAGAAAACATTTGGTATTTATTTTTTTCAGGATTGGCTAACTTCACTTAGCATTATCTTCTCCAACGCCATCCATTTACCTGCAAATGCCATGATTTTATTCTCTTTTATTGCTGAGTAATATTCCATTGTGTATATATGTTACATTTTTTTTATTCACTCATCTACTGAAGGGCATATAGGTTGGTCCACAGTTAAGCTATTGTGAATTGTGCTGCTATAAACATTGATGTGACTGTGTCCCTATAATATGCTGTTTTTAAGTCCTTTGGGTATAGTCCGAGGAGAGGGATAGTTGGGTCAAATGGTGGTTCCTCTCAGTTTTCCAAGGAATCTCCATACTGCTTTCCATATTAGCTGCACCAATTTGCAGTCTCACCAGCAATGTATGAGTGTGCCTTTTCTCCCACATCCTCACCAATACTTGTTTGTCTTCATAATAGCGCTATTCTGATAGGAGTAAGATGAAATCTTGCAGTGGTTTTGATTTGTATTTCTCTAATTGCTAGAGATGATGAACATTTTTTCATATATTTGTTGATTCATTGTATATGGTCTTCTGAGAAGTGTTGGTTCAGGTCCATTTATTGACTGGGTTATTTGGTTTTTTAGTGCTTGGCTTTTTGAGTTCTTTATATATCCTAGAAATCAGTACTCTATCTGATGTGTGATTTATTTTTTTCATTAAAAATAAATGAATTAAATAAAGATATTGTGTCCATCTTAAAAAATATCTTTAAATTTTTTTATCATTAAATGGTAGCAATTCAGTTACATCTTTAGGCTCCTAATTCTAGTTCTAGTTCTCTTGTCATTTCCACTATATCTATCATTACTTCCTCCACTAAGTTGTGGGTCCCTCAAAGTTATGCATGAAGTCAGCTTCTTACAGACTCCTGTAAATGTTGATATTTTGATTTCCTCACATAAATAACAATATTTTTAATGGCATATAAAATAGTGAACCTCTTTTCAGGAGGTTGTCAGCTTTGAAGATTCCACAAGAAGAATCTTATCTATTACCTTAAAAATGTATTTCTTAAATATCAGACATGAGATTAATGCTCTATCTGAGGTGCAGGTGGCAGGGATTTTCTCCCATTCTGTAGAGTCTCCCTTCTCGTTCTTCATTGTTCCCTTTGCTGTGAAGAAGCTTTCTAAAGTTTACTTAAGAACTCAAAAAACTTAACATCAAAAAAAAAAAAAAACAAATAATCCAATCAATAAATGGGCAAAGGAACTGAACAGACAATTCACAGAAGAAATATGATCAGTCAACAAATATACAAAAAAAAAATGTTCAACATCACTAGCAATTAGAGTAATGCAAATTAAAACTACACTCAGATTTCATCTCACTCCAGTCAGAATGGCAATTATAAAGAATACAAGTAACAATAAATGTTGACAAGGATGTGGGGAAAAAGGTACACTCATACATTGCTGGTGGGACTGCAAATTGGCACAACCATTCTGGAAAGCAGTATGGAAATTCCTCAGAAAACTTAGAATGGAACCACCATTAGACTCAGTTATTCTATTCCTTGCTTTATAATCAAAGGACCTGAAATCAGCATACTCTCGTGTCTCAGCCACATCAATGTTTAGAGAAGCTCAATTCACAATAGCTAATCTATAAAATCAACCTAGTTGCCCTGTAACAGATGAATGAATAAAGAAAATGTGGTACAATAGAATATTATTAAGCCATAAAGAAGAATGGAATTATGGTATTTGCCAGTAAAGGGATGGAACTGGAAACTATCTATCATGCTAAGCCAAATAAGCCAATCCCCAAAAACCAAAAGCTAAATGTTCTCTTTGATATGCAGATGCTGACTCACAATGGGAGAGGGGGTCATGGGATTAGATCGGAGAGAACAGGGGTAAGTGAGGGAGATGGGAATAGGAAAGACAGTAGAATGAATCAGACATAAATTTCCTGTGTTCATATATGAATACACAACCAGTGTAACTCCACTTCATGTACCACCACAAAAATGGAAATTCATATTCCATGTACGTATGATATGTTAAAATACAGTCTACTGTCATGTATAACTAAAAAGAACAAATAAAAAATTAAAGTTCTGGTAAAATGAATAAACAGGTATGTATGTCTCAGTCTTGAAAGTAGAAATTACTTCTTGATCCATGAATGTTGTGTTAACAAGAATAAAAAATAACATTAATCTCATGTTCCACCTGGTTGAGTAGGCACCTTGTTAACAAGTAACACTGTTTTGAAAAATATTTTTTCTAACCAGTAGGTCTCAATAGTGGGCTCAAAATGTTCAATAAACTAGACTAGAGATAGACACACTATCATCCAGACTTCATTGTTCCATTTATAAAGCACAGGCAGAGTAGATTAGAAAAATTCTTACAGGTGCTAGGATTTGGGGAATGGTGACTAAACACCAGTTTTAATTGAAAGTCACCAGTTGCTTTAGGCCCCAATAAGAGCCATCCCGTACATTGAAGCTAGGCATCTGCCTTGCTTCTCTAGCTATGAGGGTCTTAAACATCATCTTGTTTCAAGAAAAATCTGTTTCATCCACACTGAAAATCAGTTGTTGAGTGAAACCACTTGCACTGGTAATCTTAGCCAGACCTTCTGGAAAATTCCCTACAGCTTCCACATTAGCACTTCTGCTTCACCTTGCACCTGGGCATGCTGTAGCCAGCTGCCTTTCTTAAATCTCATGAAACGATCCCTGCTAGCTTCAAACCTTTCTTCTGCAGCTTCCTCACCTCTCTTTGCTTTCATGAAATTAAAGAGTGTCAGGGCCTTGCTCTGTCTTAGGCTTTGACTTAAGGGAAGTGTTGTGGCTGGTTTCATCTTCTACCCAGACCACTAAACTTTTTCCATATCAGTAATGAGGGTGTTTCACTTTCTTACATTTGGGTTTCACTGGGGTAGCACTTTTAATTTCCTTCGAGAACTTTCCTTTGCATTTCACAACTTGACTAGGTGTTTGGCACAAGGTTAGGTCTAGCTTTGGGTCTGTCTTGGTTTTGACATGTCTTTCTCACTGAGATCAATTGTTTCTAGCTTTTGATTCAAAGTGAAAGATGTGCAACTCTCCCTTTCACTGGAACATTTAGACACCAGGTAAATTGCTTAATTTCAATATCGCTATGACCCGGGGAATAGACGGGCTCAAGGAAAAGAAGAATGATGGGAAAATCGCTAGTCGGCAGAGCCTTCAGAACACACACATTTATGGATTCAGTTCTCAGTCTTATATGGGTGAGGCTCATAGTGCCCCAAAACAATTGCAATAGTAACATCAAAGATCACTGATTGCAGATATAATAATACAAAAATTTGACAGACATTAAGGGAGAAGATACTGTTGGGAAAATGGCAACATGTGGTTACCACAAACCTTCAGTTTGAAAAAAAAATTGTTATATCTGTGAAGCTATGAATGGAAGTGCAAAAAAACAAAGTATGCCTGTAAATAAAATTTGAAAGATGGCATCAGGTACAATCTCATTAAAAGCATCTAAAACTAAATCTAATGAAAAATATGCAAGTTCTTTACACTGAAAAATCATGGAAATTACCAAAAGAAATGCAAAGAGTGTCTATGTAAGTACAGATCTATATCCTCTCCAATAAATGAGAGGATCAATGTTGCAAAGATGTCAATTCTTTGCAAACTGATTTATAAATCCATTGCAATCTGAATCAAAATCACTGTAGGTTTTTTATGGGAACTGTCAAATGATTTTAAAATTCATATTGAAATATAAAGTGCAAAGAGTAGCCCAGGCCATCTTGAAGAGGAAACAAGCCAAAGAGTTCCCCTACTTGATATCAAGTCTTATTTTAAGGTTACAATAAGTAGAATAGCATGGTATCAAGGTAAATTTAGACAATCTGATCAATAGACTAGCATAGACCCAAAAGTAAATGAAAAAGAGAAAATACCAAATGCTGATAAAGACTTCTGGCAACTAGCACTCTCAAATGTTCCTGATGGGAGTACATATTCATAAGCCCACTTTGAGAAACTGTAGCAATATCTTCCACCAAAGAATATATATGTTTCCCATGACTCACCAGTTTCACACCCAGGTGTATGACCATAGAAAATGTAAAAGTACTCACTGAATGACATGTACAAGAATATCTCTCCAGCTCTATGTTTGTTAGCTCCAAACTAGCCCAATCAGCAGCACAATGGACAACAAATTAAAGCACATTCACAAAATTTGAGTTTGTGAAAATCCGTTGATCTGTCCATGGTGAGCCCATTTTCTGTAGGTGTGTATTCTGTACTTCGTTTAATTTGTAGAAAATTGTTATATGTCAGACTGGTTAGATTACGTAGGTCGATAAAATCATATTGTCTTTGAGAATGATTTTCAACTAGCATCTGCACTAATCCATTGCTTCAGATTAACCTCTAATATTACAGGGTTTTGAACTGCCTTCATGGATTTCAGTTCATGATTATGTCAAATCAAACCATAAGTCCCGCCTTTTAGAAAATGCTCTCGTGTGGTACTAAAAGAATCATGCATTCATTATTTTGCTGCATCTCCATGTTTAAGACAATGTCTCATTCTCTAGAATTCCTGGAAATCAAGGAGGAAATGCACACAAAACACATCAATCGGCTGTGTTCAGTTTAACTGGGCTTAACTTTAATGGGTTTCCAGGGTCAGGGCTCCGCATGGCCTTTCTCACTGGAGCCTCCTATTTCAGCTGCTCTCTCTCAGTTTGGCCAACAAGGAAACTGAAATTCAGAGTCTCCGTGAGGCCTCAGCCAGGCCACAGAACTAAGTGGCAGGGTCAAAACAAAAATTAGTATTTGGCCAAAGTACATATTGATATTTCCAATTTTATAAAGCATTAGCATGCCGTTGTTTTGGAATAGCCAGTAAGCTATAGTTTTAGGTACTTGAAGAAACTGCTTAAAAGCATCACCACCAAGCATGAATCTATTGAGCTGCTGGGATCTTCTCTCAGATACGGGATGAGGGTAGGCAGAAGGTGGAGGAGCCCCTATCTGCTGGAGTCAAGACTACCTCAGATATCATCCTTGACCACTCAGGCTTTCCAACTTTTATAAAAAAGAACGAGGAGGATCATCCATGGGAGAGTGATATGATTTCACTCAGTGACCCCAGGAGTTTGGGAAACAAACTAACCATTAGGGAGAAGATGGCTAACCAGAAAGGAATAAAAGTTCTACTCTAGACATGGTGGGCACGAGTCACCAGAGAGTGATATCCATCTTGCATTTTCTTTCCAAAAACCCACCCAAAGTGTCTTCTGCCGTGTGGAAATGAGTCAGGGCATGAAACTTACTTTCCCTAGACAGCAAGAGAACTTTTCAGAGACTGGAGCAGCACAAGATGTCCTCAGGAAGCCAGTCAGAAAGTCCTCTTCAAAGCCACGTCAGAAGCCGGCCCTACCAAAGCTTGCGGTCCCTTGGAGTGGCCCCTTAGATCCTCACGACCCGGAGCCCTGATGCTTCTGACATCATTTCTGCTCACACAGAAAATTACTGTATAATTTTCAGTATAATTCCTGAGAGGAAGTTACTGCCCATACATGAAACTCTGGTTTCACGACAGGGTTAGTTGCTAGAAAACACTGAGAAACTAACAGTCTCCAAGAGTCACTCACTGGTCAGTCATGCACTGACCAAAGGACCATCTTCAACATCTCCCACCCCTAAATACTCCCTGTACAGACAGCCCTGCTAACAGCATGCTGGCTTGAAGTATTAAAATAAGACACGAATTCCAAAAGGAATGATAGGACTCTCGGCCAGCAGGGGTTCTTTTTGGTTGAATAGGAAGATGCTGTGGTTGGGACAAGGCTTGAGTGTGTTCCCCAAGGGCTCACAGTTTGGAAGCTGTGGCTCTCAGTGGTAGGAGGCAATGGGATCTTTAAGAGATGGAGCCAGTTGGGAGGTGACGAGGTCACCAGGGACACTGCCTTTGGAAGAAATTAATGTAGTTATTTGGGGACCCTAGCTAGTTCTCACAAGAAGGTGGTTATAAAAGAGAAAGGCTGGCCCTGTGCACACCCTGGCTGCCTATCTCACCCCACGTGGTCTCTCTCTCTCACACACATGCTCCTGCTGCCCAGATGCCATCTGTCACAATGTAACACAGCCCAGGTGGGGATGGGGCTCACCAGAACTGAACTTTCCAAAACTGTGAGCAAAACAGTTCGCTCTTTTCTTTATAAGTCATCCAACCTTAGACATTTTGTTAGAGCAACAACAACAACCAAAAGAAATAGACTAATATACTCTGTTCTCACCTACCTCATGCTGAGGGTATGGGATTATCATGACACCATTCCTGAGAAACTATTTTTACTTGACTCTGATTCCAATTTTTTTTTTTTTTGGTGGGGGGAGAGGTACTGAGAATCAACCCCAGAGGTGCTTTACCATTGAGCTACATCCCAATCCTTTTTATTTTTTTGTTTTGTGAAAGGGTCTTGGCTAAGTTGCTTAGGGCCTCACTAAATTGCTCAGGCTACCCTTGAACTTGAGATCCTCCCGCCTCAGCCACTGGGATTACAGGTGTGCACGTGTGCCCAACCAATTCAAAATTCTCTATGTCAAGGAAATTAAAGATGTTAAAAAATGAAAAGCAAACAAGGGTCAAGTGTCCTGCTTCAATATAAAACATCCCGAGATGCACTACACATTTTTGGCTTTAAGGCCAACAAGACACTCATATCTGAAAAGATATCATTAAAAAAAAATCCCCTTGTGTTTTTCCAGCAAAATGGACTACATGGAAAAACTCTAGAAATCACATTTCAATTAAAGGATTAAATTTAAAATCTAACAAAAGCAATGTATAAGAAGAGAAACAAAGACAAGATGGGTATAAGCCAAGAAGAACTTTGAAGAAGGAAAAGGAGGAAGAAGTGAAGGAAATCTATGAGTGGAGGCTCCTATCTTCTGCTTTGGAAAACCCGAAGGTGGGATCCAGGAATCTGCACCCTCCAGAAGATTCTTAGGCAGGCTAAAGATGGAGAAATACTGAACTGAAACATTCCGTGACCCATGCTGTAAGGTCTTTAAAGACAGAAAAAAAAAATGTGTTTTCTCTCTTTTGTGCACTTTCAAAGTATCCCAGGCAAATGAGTCATTAATAACAATGAATGAGCTGGGCTGGTGGTGCTCGTCTGTAATCCCAGCAGCTGGGGGGCTGGGGGTGGTGGTGTTGAGACAGGAGGATCTCCAGTTCAAAGCCTCCAGAAAAGTGAGGCGCTAAGCAACTCAGTGAAGACCCTGTCTGTAAATAAAATACAAAGGTGGGGGGCTGCTGGGGATGGGGCTCAGCAGCCCAGTGCCCCTAAGTTCAATGCCTGATACCCCCAAAAAACAAATAAAAAAGAAAGAAAAAAAATGAATGAATGGGTAGTTTATATTATTCAGCTACTGAGATAATCAGAGAGGAAGCCGCTATAACTGCTCCTGGCTAGTGAACCCCCTATCCTTTACCAACCGGAGGCCATTACAATTTCCAGGGTGGACAGTATTTGGCAGCACAAAG
This sequence comes from Marmota marmota marmota, assembly GCF_001458135.2. Taxonomy (NCBI): domain Eukaryota; kingdom Metazoa; phylum Chordata; class Mammalia; order Rodentia; family Sciuridae; genus Marmota; species Marmota marmota. The sequence continues at coordinate 3,938,588 of NW_026000022.1, forward strand.
GTTTCTGCATGCTCCCGGATACACACAGGAGAAGCAAGCTGCCCTCCGTGCCCTCCTCACCCTGGGCTTCTACAAAGGGGGTGGGAAGTCCACTAGACTTCTTCTTGGCAGGAAGCCGGATTACTCACGGACAAGTGAGGTGCTTCCCAAACCCCTGACCCAAGAACAGGGAAGGAGCTGTTATTTCCTGTTAATCCTCAGACTTAATTCTATTATGAAAACTTGATTATTTGCAGGAAAATGCCATTGTTTTAGCCAGACTGGGTGATGCTCGGGTGTGTTGCAGGTCGAAGATTCTATCTAGGGGTCTCCAGAGAGAGAGAGAGGTTAAGGGCATTGAGCATGGTTCAAATACTCCCATCCCAGCCGGTTTCAACTAGCTCAGCTCATTTCTACAGAACCTTATAAAATCTCTACATTTAGAAATAGATGTCCTATACATTCTTATTTCTTAAAAAATGTTTTTAAGTTGCAGACGAACACAATGTCTTTATTTTTATATGGTGCTCAGGATTGAACCCAGTGCCTCATCTTGGTCTTTTGGGACTGGCTTCTTTCACTTAGCAAAATGATTCAGTGCTACATTCTTTTTCAATATTTGGTTGTGTGACTGTACCGTGTGTCGATAGTTCATTCATCAGTAAATGGGCATTTGGGTGGTTTCCTCTTTTAAGATATTATGAGTAATATTGCTATGAACATTGGTGTATAGGTTGTTAGTTACATTGGGCATATTCCTAGGAACAGAATTGCTGAGCCATTGAACTTTTCAAGGAAATCTTAAACTGTTTCACAAAGTGGCTGTACCATTTTATATTCCTGTCACCAATGAATGAGTGTTCCAATTTCTCTACACCCTTATTAACATTATTATTTTTTGTCTTTTAAATTGTAGTCATTCTAATGGATGCAAAGTGACACCTCTTCATGTCTTGATTTGCATTCTCTTAATGACTAACAATTTTGAGCGTCTTTTCATGTGCTTATTGGCCATTGGAAATGTTTTTGGGAAAATGTCTATTGAAACCTTGTGCCTACTTTCTAATTACGTGGTCTTTTATAATTCCTGTAGAAAAGATTTTCCTGTATCATTTATATGTCTCTTAATATAATTATATATAATATATTATATATATATATATATATATATATATATATATATATATAATTTACAAACATATTCATGTTATGAGTTTTTTTCACCTTCTTAAGAATGTGCTTTAAAACAGAAAAGCTTTAAATTTTGATGCAGTATGATTTTCTATTTTTATTTTATTGCTTAGGCTTTTAGTGTGATATTTAAAAAACTATTACCTAATCCTGTGACAGTAGGAGCAAATGTGACTCCATTTTGTTTTATGACTTCATCCTGTAAAACAACCATGCCAAGTAGAAGAGTCATGACTGGAGCAAGATGTTCTTTTCCTTTTGCTATAGAAACCTTTAAGAACACGGAACTACCTAATGAGGTACTGTTTGTGTAACTAGGGTAACGGGGCTCTGTTTCTGTAACTGGGGTGACTGGGCTAACTGTGATTGGTTAGGCTTCCCTCCGCTTGACTGCACTGTCCCGCTTCTGTAACCTGGCTTGCTTGCATTGGCTAGACCCCCTGAACATCCCTTTTGCGGTTTTCAGGCTTATAAGGAGTGCCCTTGCAATTGTTCGGGGCTGATCAGGGGAACAGCTTTATGTTCTGGTCAGCCGCCACCGGTGTGCTTCAATAAAGGCTTGATTAGATTATACGTGAGTGGTCTGGAAGTCAGTTTATGAAACCCTGGGACGAAGCTTTAATTATAACAATCCAAGGTCACAAAGATAGATTGATACCTACATTTTCTTTCAAGAGTTTTATGCTTATACATTTAGGTGTACAATGACTTTTGAATTAATTTTTGTGCCTGGTATAAGGTAGAAGCACAAATTCTCTCCTTGCATGTAGAAATGTCCCAGTACCATTTATTGACAAGACAGTTCTTTCTCATTGAATTATTCTGATATCCTTGTTTAAAATCAATTAATCATAAGACTGATTCTGTTTTCAAGTGATTTCTATGTTTATGCTACAGAAACACTACACCGTCTTGAAACAGTGCTGCTCTGTGGTAAGTTTCAAATTGAAAGACGTGAGTCATTGAACTTTGTTCTTGTTGAGTTGCTCAGATGTTCAGATCCCTTGCACTCCAGTCATGGATTTTACAATCAGCTTGTCAATTTCTGCAACCATGGCAACTTGTATTTTCACAGGGATTGTGATAATCTGCAAATCAGTTTGAGGATCATTGCTGCCTTTAAAAGAAAAAAAAAAAAGTCCTTCTTAACCCAACCATGGAACATTTTTCAATTTGCTTAGATCTTCTTTAATTTTTCTCTATAGTGTTTCAGAATTTTAGTAGTTAATTCTCTTGTCAAGTATATTGCTAAGTATTTTTGATGCTGTTATGAACAGAATTGTTTCTTTCATTTCACTAAGTCTTATTTTAATATATAAAAATACAATTGATTCTTGTTTATTGATCTTATGTCTTGCAACCTTCCTGAGTTTGTTTATTAGTTCTATTGGTTCTTTGACTCCTTAGAATTTTCTATATACAAGACTAGGTCATCTGGGGAGTTTTCACAGATGCTCATTATTAAATTGAAAGCTCTGTTCTCTCCCTCATCTGCTGATGGTTCTTTTCACCATGAAAGGGGGATAGAGTTTACCAGGTGCTTTGTGTGCATCTATTGAGAAGACCACTTGGTATCTGTTCTTTATTTCATTAATTAATATGTTGTATTACGCCAATTGGTTTGGGGATGTTGGAACAAGCTTGTGTTTTTAGAACAGCTCCCATTTGGTCAAAGTTTATATTCTTTTTTGATGCTGCTCTATTTGGCTTACCATTATTTTCCTGAGGATTTTGTGTCTGTTTTTGTAAAGGATATTGGTCTTCATTTGACTTCTCATTGATGTCTTTGGTTTTGGTGTCAGAGCAATAATGCCGTCACAGAATGACTTGGCAAATGTTCCCTCTTCTTCTGCTCTTTGGAAGAGTCTTTTGAAGGATTAGTGTCAATTCTTTAAATGTTGGGTGCAATTTTCCAGGAGCGTTCTCTGGGCCTAAGCTTTTTTTCATGAGAAGTTTTTGACTGCTAATTCAATTTATTAATTACTTCAATGATATTCTGGAATCCATTTCTGCTAATGACATTCCGGGAACTTGTCTCTTTCATGAAGGCTATTTAACTGGCTAGTGTGCAGTTTAGTTGTTGTTGTTGTTTGTTTGTTTTAATATTTTTTAGTTGTACGTGGACGCAATGCCTTTATTTTTATTTATTTATTTTTATTTGGTGCTGAGGATCAAACCCAATGCCTCACCCACGCTGGGCAATGTGCTCTACCACTGAGCCATAATCCCAGCCCCTAGCATGCAGTTTTTTATAGTATTCCCTTATAATTTGTTTTATTTTTGTAATGTTACCAGCAAAGCCTTCACTTTCGTTTTTATTTATTTAAATTTTTTTCTTTCATACTGATCAATCTAGCTAACAGTTGGCAAATTTTGTATGTCATTTCAGAAAACTGACTTTAATTTTATTAATTTTCTCTATCCCATTCTCCATTTTATCTATTTCTACACTAATCTTTTTTTTTTAATGTAATTCCTTCTGATTTTTTGATGGTTAGTTTTCTTTTTAATATCTTCTCAGGGTGTAAGAATTTGAGATCTTTTTTTGTTTTTGTTTGTTTTATTGGTTTTTTAAAAAAATAAATTACAGTGGAATGCATTACAATTCTTATTACACATATACAGCACAATTTTTCATATCTCTGGTTGTATATAAAGTATGTTGACACCAATTTGTATTTTCATGCATGTACTTTGGATAATGATGTCCATCACATTCCACCATCCTTGCTAATCCCCTGCCCCCTCCTTTTCTCTCCCACCCCTGTGCCCTATCTAGAATTCATCTATTCCTCCCATGCTCCCCCTCCCTACCCCACTATGAGTCAGCCTCCTTATATCAGAGAAAATATTTGGCATTTGTTTTTTGGGGGGATTGGCTAACTTCATGTAGCAATATCTTCTCCAATGCCATCCATTTACCTGCAAATGCCATGATTTTATTCTCTTATTGCTGAGTAAAATTCTATTGTGTATATATGCCACGTTTTTTGAGAGCTGCTTTTCTAATACAGACATGTATATCTCTAAATTTCAGCACATGTACAGCTTTGCCTGCATCCAATATATTTTATTGTTCTTTATTTTTTAATCTTAAAGAATTTTATAATTTCTTTTATTTTTTGACTCTCGGTATTTGAAGTATCATGGTTCGTATTCCTTTTTGATGCTGCTATTTTTGACTTTCTAGTTTGATTCCCACATATTTTTTAATTTCTTAAATTTTCTTTTCTTGTTGACTTTTAATTTCATCCAATTGCTCTTTGAGAACATACTTTGTATAATTTCAATCTTTTTATATGCACGGAGCACTGTTTTATGACTTGATATGGCCTGTCCTGGAAAATGTTCCATGTGCAGATGAGAAGAATGTGCATTTTGCTATTCCTGGGTGGATTGTTGAATATAGTTAGTTCTAACTCAACAAGATAAAATTCATGTTAATAAAAAAATCTCCAAGTATGCAAGAAGCTGGAAAATATGACCCACAATATAGAGGAAAATAATCCATTGAAGCTAATTCAGAAGTAACTCATATGGTATAATTAAAAAATAAGAATGTCAAAACAGAATTATATTTCATATGTTCAAGATGCTAGAGAAAGTATCAAGCATGTTCCATGCAATATAAAAAAAGATATTTTTTAAATGTCTAAAACAAACTTATTGAGATTAAAATTGGCAGATCTGAGGGAATTTTGTTGTTGTCATTTTGTTTTACTTTTTGTGATACTTGGAATTGAACTGAGGGACACTTTACTACTGAGCTTCATCCCCAACCCTTTTTTATTTTGGCACAAGGTCTTGCTAAGTTGCAGAAGCTGGCTTCAAACTTGGACCCTCCTACATTAGATTCCCTAGTCACTGGGATTACAGGTATGTGCTACCATACCCAGCCAGCTCTAAGATTTTTAAAAATATGTTAGGTGAAATGAATAACATAAGAAACATTCTAAGACACAGAAATTAAAAGTATCAAAAATTAAATAGGAAAGGAAAAAAGATGGGAAAAAATGAATACAGCATCAGTGAATTATAAAACAATGTAAAGTAATTAAATACACATGCAATTAAAGTCCCTAAAATAGAGGAGTAAGGTAGAGGTGATAGAAAAAATATTTATAAATAATGGTCAAAAAATTCTCAAATGTGAGGGAAATCACAAGCTCACAGACCCAAGAAATGCAGCAAACTTTTAGAAAATAGTTGTGAAGAGGAATACACCAAGATCTACCACAATCAAGTCTCTTAGCTTCCAGTGAACAATGGAACAAAGAAAGACAGCCGATTGCTCATCAGAAACAATGCAAGATAGAAAAGCTGGAATCAGCATCTTTAAAATAGAAATAACACCTGTTGACTTATAATTCTTTACCCAATAAAAATCTTTTGAAAGAGAAATTGAAATAAAGTCATTTACCAGACATATAACCTGAAAGGATTTATGACCAGCAGACCTGCCTATAGGAAACATTCAAGAAAGTCCTCCAGATAAGAAGAAAATTATAATGAATGATCTAAAAACAGGAATGAAAAGCAGCAGATATGGAAATTAAATGGACACATACCTGAGTTGTTGTTGTTGTTGTTTTTACTTAAGTTTCTTTGAAAGATAACTTAAGCAAAAATAACATCAGTGTATCATAGAGTTTTTAACATACCTAGAAGAAAAATGTGTAGCAATCATTGCACAAAGACCAGGAGTGGAGAAACGAAAAGTGTTATAAAGTTCTTTTGCGGCGCCGGCAAGGTAGAGGGAACTGTGACCATCCACAGAGCAGGCCCAGCGGCCTGCTGAGGGGCAGAGCCGCCCCCCACCCCCCGCGCCTGCCAGGTAGGCGGAACGGTGACCACCGGCAGAAAAGGCCCAGTGGCCCACGGCTGAACAGAGCTTCCAATCACTCCTGCAAGGTAGGCGGGCCTGCGACCCACCAGCAGAAGAGGAGCAGCGGCCTGCTGAGTGGCAGAGCCGCCCCCCACCCCCTGCGCCAGCCAGGTAGGCGGAACTGTGACCACCGACAGAAAAGGCCCAGTGGCCCGTGGCGGGAAAGAGCTTCCAATCACTCCTGCAAGGTAGGCGGGCCTGCGACCCACCGGCAGAAGAGGAGCAGCGGCCTGCTGAGAGGCAGAGCCGCCCCCTCCCCCTGCGC
>NW_026000022.1:3949429-3961614 GCF_001458135.2 Marmota marmota marmota
AGGGGGGATAGTAGAGGATAGGAAAGGCAGCAGAACACAACAGACACTAGTATGGCAATATGTAAATCAATGGATGTGTAACTGATGTGATTCTGCAATCTGTATATGGGGTAAAAATGGGAGCTCATAACCCACTTGAATCAAAGTGTGAAATATGATATATTAAGAACTATGTAATGTTTTGAACAGCCAACAATAAAAAATTTTAAAAAAAAGTTCTTTTGCTATACATGAAGCAGTGCAGTATCACTTGAAATTAGACTGTAGTAAGTTTTAGATGTGCCCAATAAGTTCTTCCATGACGTAGATTAGTTTGTTAGTTCTTTGATCCACTGCCAATAGATCGATCTTAAAGCCAGTTGTGCTGCCACTTTGCTGGGTGGAAATTCAAATGGTTCCTGACAACCATCCTCAGAAAATCTTATCTTAAACTATGTTTCCTTTCTTATGTTCCAAAATACTCTTTTCATTTCTTGTAAAGAAATTAATCTCCCATATCTGGGCCTCCCTCCTAGGGACACTTGTGGGAAGTGCAGTAGGCAATCAGAAATGTGTGGGGTAGTTTTGCATCAGAAACTTGCACCTGGTAAGTAAATTGAGGAGTTTCCAACAGTCATGTGGGAGAGATCCAGGGAGACTCAGAAGGAAAGGCCTCAAAGTGCTAAGATTGCTACACATTTTTTCTTCTAGGTATGTTACAAACCCTGTGATACACTGTTGCTGACCAGTGAGAAATCATTTTCCATTGTATATACTATAAATCTTTCTTTTCTTCATGTAAATCAGTTACATGTAATGTAAAATGGGGTTCTAGGATCAAGGACTTAGAAACTTTCTATATATTTGGATGAATAGCTCTGTTAGTGTAAATCTGATCTTATTAGAAAGATCTGGGATTTATGTTTGTATGTTTTTTTCAAACAGCTGATACTCACCTCTTCAAGATTTAAATTTTTGTCTTCATTTAAGCTGTGTTTTAACATTTGTTATAATTTTGTCCATATCTGTGTCTCACCTCCCAACTCAAAAGGATAGGAAGCCTACACCAAGTCCCTCTCAGTGCCTACGTGTCTGATACAGAGTCAACATCACAACATACACATCACACTTACTTGTTGAGTGGATATGTATATTCTTCTGCAAATTGATTTGCAAAGTCTTAGTAAGGAGGTGTTCATTGACTCATTGGAACTGGATGAGGTCAAAGAATTGCAGGTATGGCAGCTGGGGGTCTTGTGAGGTCATCTAGTCCACTCCTACCTCCAGCAGTCTCTTTTACCTACAGAGCAATTCAGATGTCACCACAGACTTTGCCAAGTTCCAACTCAGAAAACAAGGGTGGAAAATGAACAAGGCATATGGATACATGGATACATTTACACATACCTACGTGTATATGTGTATATTTTTTAAATGAAAATGACATTGTTCTAATTATAAAAATGATACATTTAGAAATTTCTGAAGTGCAGAAATGTTTAGTAAAGAAGAAAATAAAAGTCACCAAAAACTCCTCCATCTGGAACAGTTCATATTTTAAATGACAACAGAATTCCTTCTTTCACCTTAAATCAGCATACTACAGTGATGCAGCCACATCAATGTTTATAGCAGCTCAGTTCACAACAGCTAAACTATGGAACCAACCTAGATGCCCTTCCAGATGAATCTATAAAGAAAATGTGGTACATGTAAACAATGGAATATTACTCAGCCTTAAAGAAGAATGAAATTATAGTATCTGCATGTAAATGAATGGAACTAGAGAATATCAGGCTAAGTGAAATAAGCCAATCCCCAAAAGGCCAAATGTTTTCTCTGATAAGTGGATGCTGATCCACAGTGGGACAGGGATAGGGAAGAATGAAGGAACTTTGGATTGTATAGAGGGGACTAAAGGGAAGGTTGGGGTGGTGGTGGTGGGAAGTTCGGTAGAATGAGACAGACATTGCTACCCTATATGCATGTATGACTACATTACTGGTGTGACTCTGCACCATGTTCAGCCAGAGGATGAGAAGTTGTGCTCCATTTGTGCACCATGTGTCAAAATACGTTCTACTGTCATGTGTGACTAATTAGAACACATTAAATTAAAAAAAAAAACTTTAAAAATTCCTTCCTTTGTTACTTAATTGAATGACATTATGAAAAATAACCCTAGTGCTCTACTTAGCAGAATACCAGTGACTGACATAGGTATTCTTTATTGAATATTGCAGTGGGTGTTTAAAGGCTGAAAACTATTTGTCACTCTCCCCTTTTAAATGTGATTTGGTCTCCCCACCCCCTGAATTTCATGTGACTGCCTTTCCCCAAATGAGGCCGAGAAAGTGGTGCCATGCTAGCTCGGGGCCAAAGCCTGCAAAGGTTTAACTTCTTCCACTTCTACAGTGTTGGGAGTCCTAAATTACTGTGTAAGAGATGAGCTCCTCCACTAGATAACACATGGAAAGCAGTATAGAGGGTCCCTGAGGCTACTTAGGAAAGTCACAGGATGCCATCAGAGCCCAGCTTCCCAGCTCTCCTCACTAAGTGCCATCACCTGCGTATGCTGTGTCAAACCTCACCAGCCTGAGCAGCTTCCACATGACTGCAACCAGACAATACCATAGAGAACCCCAAACTACCTGGTTCACCCAACTAACGGAATCATGAACAGAAATAAAGGGTTTGTTATTTCACTGGATATTTTATTCAGCTTTGTGTCACTGTGACCAAAAGAACAACCTAAGAAAGAATTGTATATTTTGACTCATGGTTTCAGAAGTTGGGTCCACGGTCAGCCAGTTCCATTGCTCTGGATCCCAGGTGACACACCACATCATGGCAGAGGGATATGGTGGAGGAAAGCAGCAGCTCAGGGCAGGACACCAGGAAGCAGAGACCTCTGCTCTCCAGGGGCAAAATATCAACCCCAAAGGCACACCCCTAGTGACCTACTTCTTCTAGCCACACCCTACCTGCCTACAGTTACCACCCAGTTAATCCATATCAGTGGATTAATCCACTGATTATGTTAAAGTCCTCATAGTCAATCATTTCACCTGTGAACATTCTTGCATTGTCTCACACGTGAGCTTTTGGAGGACGCCTCATATCTCAACCTAACACTGGAGTTGGAGGTGGTGGAGGTTAATTATGCGATAATAGATAAGACAGGAAAACTCTTCAGTATCTGAGATTCTTTGAGAAGTACCCAAATTCAGTCCAAACAGTCAATCTCAAGGATGGTGTAAAGCTGCAGGCCGTGTGCTAAGTCATCCCTGTTGAGTTGAAAAGAACCTGAGGCTGGGGCTGGGGCTCAGCGGCAGAGCACTTGCCTAGCATGTGTGAGGCACTGGGTTTGATTCTCAGCACTGTATATGAATAAATAAAAAAATAAATGTCCATCAACAACTAAAAAGATTTTGTTAAAAAATGAGGTTCAAAGCTGTGTGACTGTCGGGGGAAGATTGAGCTGCTCTTGAACCATCTGACCTGGAATAAGCCCCTCAAACCGTTTGCTCTTTCATCCTGTCATCATCAAACAGAGGCAGGCTGATGCCCATCTTTGAGGGTTCCAAGAAAGGGACAAGGAACCCTCTAGGAGAAGGTGTTTTTGCTGAGTAAAGTAGGCTTACTTTTTCCCTCTTCTCTTGTCTTTGAACTTAGAGATAATTGAATGACATTATGAAAAATAACCCTAGTGCTCTACTTAGCAGAATGCCAGTGAGAGACATAGGTATTCTTTATTGAATATTGCAGTGGGTGTTTAAAGTCTGAAAATTATTTGTTACTCTCGCCTTTTAAATGCGAAGTTGGTTTCCCCCTCCCCTGAATTTCATGTGACTCCTAGAGGGCTTTGAAAGATAACTTAAGCAAAATAACAACAGTGTGTCACAGGGCTTATAACATACCTAGAAGGAAATTGTGTAGCAATCACTGCACAATGCACCAGTGGATTTTCAGAACAGTCTACTAGTGTCTCCTACTTCAGAAAGGCAAGAGGATGTCAGATTTAGGTTACTTAAGAGGTAATATTTGATCCATTCAGCATCCAAGGAAAGAGCCCTGAGGGTGATTCTGGTGCTCAGAGTTTTAAGTGATTTCACTGAGATTCCGTAAAAATTTGTAGGTGTTCAGTACAGATGCAATTTTTTTTTTTTCAAAAAAAAATTTGCAATCTGTGGTTGGTTGACTTCATGGATGTTGAATCTATGGACACAGAAACAACTGAACATGTAATTTGAGAAATATTGTTAGTCATATAATAAGTGGATCACAGAGACTTAGGAAATATACAAAACTCCTTCCAGATTTTTCACTTGAGTAGTTAGTGTTCTATCATGTTGTTTGAAAATTTTACCAGGTACAAAAGAAACAAAAGTTTATAGTACATGCACCTGAGTCATGGAAGACATTTGACAAATGTCTCATGGAATGACAGAATGATTCTTTTCTCTGGGTTCTAGCACAAATAACTTGTCTTTGTTGGGCTCCCTTTTCCTCTCTGTCTAGAGGCAAGCACACCTACTCCAGGAGTTGGTGGGGAGGCTGAGGTGAAATGCTTTGTCAAGGAGGGTCTGTAAATAGAAGGGAGCAATGGAGAGGGTGGCCAACTGGCACCCTGCTGGGTTTGTCATGAACCCTGGGTGACTCAAAGCAAACCTGCCCCTAAGGACTACAGCAACCACCCTCAATCTTATCTCCCTGGACCGCACATCCTCCCCTGTGGTCAGGCTGCCTTATCAGTGTCCCCACACATGGGGCACAGCCAGCTTTGTGCTTTGGTTGTTACCAGGTTCCTTCTCCAGAAGGACCTCCCAAACTCACCCCCCTCTTAGCCAGAATTCACCCTCCCTTTAAAGTCAGCCTGGGTGACACCTCTTCAAAATGCCTTCAAACCACCTCCAGAGCTGCCTCTCCCTCCTTCCTCCTCTGTGCCCACTGCCCCTCATCCCTGGCAACAAGCAACATTTCCTGAGCACTACCCAGACAGGAGGCCAGGTGCAGGAGTAAGCCCAAAAGCCAAGGTAGCCACCAAGCTGATTTTCAAAACTTGAATCTTAAAAGCCTTGACAGTTAAGTCTGCCACCTGAGACTCAAGAATGGATTTAATTTTTCACTTTTATTTGTTGTAATTCTAGAACATATTTTATATGTCAGGAGCCAAACATCTGGAATTCTGGAGCATAGATTTCACATCATAAACCAAAAAGTTTCTGCTCCAAGGAAAAAATACATCCAAACCAGCACATGATACAAGAAGTACTGATGGCTCAAGAGTGGGCTTGAAGGAACCTGTGGTCTCCATTTCCAGGCTAAGGAGATTGAGGGCCTCATATGGAAGCTCCTCATCCATAAGGAAGCCTGTGCAGAAAGGTGGGCAGATGCCTGGGGAAACAGACCTGAGGGAAGTCTCAGAGTTCAAGTAACCCCAGCTGAGCTACAGAAGGGATCTTTTCAGCATGTGCCTCCAGAGACCAGGCACAAGCAGGATGCAGGCAAATTGAGAATCCAGTAGCCAGGGGTCAGGTTGATGGATGTCACTGAACAGCTTCCAGTGCGGACAACACCCAGGGAGGGAAGGGGCGGGGAGGAAAGGATGGAAGGGAACCTTGAACTGGTTTAAATCCTTGATCATGTGCAAGATCAATTGACACAACCTAAGCTACTTTGAACTGGAAAGCCTTAATTTTTCCACTGCTGGCAGAAGTAAGGATTCATGAGCTAAGTTAAGATCAGTAATAGAGAAATCAAGTTTCATTTTGGAGACTCCCATATCTGGTGACCTATTTGCCTGGTACTCCCCTATTTGGTACTGAAAGTCCTACAGCCTCAGAAATCCTTCCCTTGCAGACAAACTAGGATGGCTGGTCATGCTACTCAGGTAGCATCTATCCAGAACATTCCAGTTTGATTTTTTTAAAGACGTTGGTGGACCTTGATTTTATTCATTTATTGATTTTATTGATTTTATTCATTTGAGAATTGAACCCAGTGCCTCATACATGCTAGGCTCTGCCACTGAGCCACAGCCCCAGTCCCCCAGTTTGATTTTTTTTTAAGTGGAGTAAGGGTGAGGATCCTGCGACATTTGGACCGGGTCCTTTCAACCACAAAAGTGAATACAGTTGTCACTGCACTGTATTCACTTTATTGAAGTGCAAGACTTAAACATGGTGCATTTTCTAATTTGTAAATTATACTAAAGGAAATTGATTTTCAAAAAAAATTAGGGTAAGATAATATAATATGATAAACACTATGAAACAAGCACATAGGTGCACAAGAGTCCAAGGAAGACTTCACCCAGAGGCTGGGACTGACAATCAGAAGTACTTGCAAGGACAGAGAAGAGGTAGAAGGCCAGGCTGGGCAGAGACCACCACCTGTGCCAGATTCACCAGGAGGAAAGTGGACAGTGAGCGCCAGGGATGGCATGAGAAGAGGGGGAGGGCGAAGGCCACCAAAGGAAAAGACAACTGAAAGGTAGGGCTGGAAAGTTGAGGAGAGACCTCCTCCACTGGACTCTGCCTCTGAGCCGTGTTACTCAACGTGGAGCCGTGTGGCGCAAGTAATGTGTGACCAGTTGGGATCAGTGGAGGTGATCCCTGCAGTCTCCCTGTCCCCCACCTGCAGTCTGTTGTGTTTTCTCAAAGGGGAGTGAGAGAGGAGGGGGAGTTGGGGACCAGGAGTGTCCAAGGGAGGGTGCTGCTCTCTGAAGGATTTGCCCACTGCTACAGGACACCAAAGGGTCAGGGACACCCTGCTGTGAGGGTGTGTTGTTTTTCCTGCCCCAGAAATGTCTGTCCAGAAAAGATCTGTGCTTCAGAAGAATGTCCCATCTCCCAAGCTGGGAGAGGACTGGAGCCGGGCAACACCAGAAGACCAGTCGATGGCCTGGGACCACAGCGACCAGTCGATGGCCTGGGACAACAGCCCCCAGGCATGACAGGGTTCTGGTTTATTTAAGACAGTGGAGAGAAAGGAGAATGTAAATTTAACACGGCGTAGGAAGCACTCAGTAAGGTTGTGTGCACTGGGAAGTTGGGATAAACCTTCAAGTGTTGACTTGTTGAGGGGACAAATCATCCCTCACAAAAATCAAAAGGAGGAAAGGTTTGGGAGAGGAGCAGATTCACGTTCAGCAATGCTATCAACAGTGCCCCGTGTCCATGACCTTCTCTGCTCCTGACCAAAGTCACAATACCTTTCCTTCAGGCTCTCTGCTTGGCCCATGTGCATTATTACAACAGGCTTCCTGGAAACATTACCTCTTTCCAAGTGCACCCCTCTTCCTACCCCCACTACCTACTCCCCTCTCTGCAAAATGAAGGTCTGAGACCAGGACAGTAGCACCAGTGGATCAAAAGGGTCTCTAGCTCTCCTATGGTCACATTATCTCCTCTCTGCATATGCGTGGTTTACCCAAAATTACCCACCCACCCACCCTGTGCTGCAGAGACCTAGTCTAATGCTTCTTAAGAAATCCACTAAAAGGCTGGGGTTGTGGCTCAGCAGTAGAGCACTCAGCTAGCATGTGGGAAGCCCTGGGTTTGATCCTCAACACCACATAAAAATAAATAAATAAAATAAAATAAAGGTATCATGTTCAACTACAACTAAAAAAATGAATATTTAAAATTTTAAAAAAAGAAAGAAAGAAACCTACTAAAAACGTCTACCTGCAGTAACTGGCACTATTAGAAACAAGCAATTCTGTAGGGGACTAAAGCATGTGGCTCTTGCTTCAGGGAGAATATAAATAAAGTCTGACACACTGGAGTGATGTAATCAGACTTTCCCGGCTCAGAGTTTTCTGGAAGCCAGGTCACCGTCCAAACAGCCGCGTGGTTATTTCCACATCATTATTATGCAGCCCTCCTTGTGGAGAGGAGAACCAACAGAAAACGGTGAGATCTTCAGCCTATTCAACTTTCTTGGCATATTTACAGTAAAATAAAGTTCTTTCCCTGAGAGTAGGGAGACAGTAAGAGCGCAACAGAAACACACAGTTTGCAGTCCATCACCATCTAGAAAAGTCTAGACGCCTTATAGCAGTGTTAGTGTTGCAGAAATGTGTGTGTGAGACCCACACATCACAAATAATTCCCAAGGAAGAGATGGGTTTCAAAGTGAGGAGCCAGAAAGTAGGCTGGTTGTCCTCAGCCCTGATGCCCAGTCCTGGCGGTACCTATCAGAGCATGGCCTGAGTCACAGTTGCTTCTGGCATCTCAGAAAACAACAGCTCACGGTCCCCTTGATTCTGCTTTCCCCTCTGTTTTTTTTTTTTCTTTAATTTATTTGTTTATTTATTCTAATTAGGTATATGTGACAGCAGAATGCATTTTGAGTCATTGTACACAACTACAACACAACTTTTCAATTATCTGGTTGACCACGATGTAGTGTCGCGCCATACATGCAGTCTTACCTCTACCTAGGGTAATGATGTCCGTCTCATTCCACCATCTTTCCTGCCCCCGTGCTCCCTCCCTTTTGCCCCATCAAAGTTCCTCCATTTTTCCCATGCCCCCACCCCCATTATGGATCAGCATCCACTTATCAGAGAGAACATTCCTCCTTTGGTTTTGGAATTGGCTAACTTCACTTAGCATGATAGTCTCCAACTCCATCCATTTACCTGCAAATGCCATAATTTTATTCTCTTTTAATGCTGAGTAATATTCTATTGTGTTTTCTTTACCACAGTTTCTTTTTCCACTCATCTATTGAAGGGCATCTAGGTTGCTTCCACAGTTTACCTTTGGTGAACTGAGCTGCTATAAACATTGATGTGTCTGTGTTCCTGAGCCTGCAGCCACCCAGGGCCCTGGCTCCCGAGGAAGCTGTCACCCTGCGTTCCCCTTACCCAACCCCATTGGACTTGGGATACAGTAGAGGAAGCTCCCCACTTTGAGTAGGGGTGGAGCACCCTTTGGGGAGTACCATCTACAATTTGAAAGTGCCCCTGACCTGACCAGCCACCTGCAAGCTGGAAGGGGTGGCCACCTGCTCCCTGGCCCCAACTTCTCCTCTGGGATATTTCTTTAAACTCCTTTCTCTGGGGCTAAATCAGCAGCTAAAAGCCACCAGTATGGCTCTGCAGCAGCCTGGAGACAGATGCTTTATGGTGTGGATGTGAGTGTCCCCCAAAAGCTCGTGTGTGAGACAAAGCAAGAAGAATTGGAGGTGAAATGATTGGGTTATGGAAGCCTTAACCCAATCCGTGGGTTAATCCCCTGATGGGGATGAACTGGGTGGTAACTGAAAGCAGGAATGGTGTGGTGGAAGAGGAGGGTCATGGTGGCATGCCTTTGGGGTTTGTATTTTGTATCTGATGAGTAAAGTCAGTCCCCCACCCCCCTCTCGGCTTCTTGGTGCCATTTTCTCACCTGTTTTCTTCCACCAAACTTTTCCACCAGGAGGTCTTGCCTTACCTCAAGTCCCAAGGAATGGAGCCAGCTGTCTATGGACTGAGACCTCTGAAACTGAGTCCCCAAATAAACTTCTCCTCCTCTAATTGTTCTCGTCGGGTCTTTGGGTCACAGCAATTAAAAAAAAAAAAGACTAAAATGTCTCTACTGCAATGGTCAGTAACAGGAACTGAGTTGAGAATTAAGAAAAGGAAACTTCAAACTCTCCAAATTATAGTTAAGTTTTATCTGTTGAACAAGAATAGCTGGAATTACATTGTCAGGAAGATTAAGGGAAACAAATTTCCCTAGAGAGTCACGACCTTCTTGCTTATCATGTAATTCTCTTTTAAAGTAAGCCTGCTGGTTTCCTGGACTGGCGTCTCACTGGCAGCTGAGTCCTCCAGGCAGCTGAAATGCGGAATCCGGGAGGCAGTCTGTGAGTTCCAAGACCTCAGACCCACCCAGGGGGCCTCCGCCTCCTGGGGACCTCAGGCAAATTGTGTCTGTGCTTCAGTTTCCTCATCTATAAAAGAGGAATGATGAATGATGGTGGTCCCTGAAACCCCCCCAGAGTTCCTATGGGGACCACTGGTTTACTCATACACTCACAAGCACCTACTGTATACAGGCACATTTCTAGGTGACTGTGCTAAATCAGGGAACAAGACCAATGCAGAATCCAGCCCTGACGGAGACAAGAGGGAAGAAATAGAGCAGGAACTTGCAGGGGCCCCAGATTTAAGATGGCATGCATACTGTGGGGACCCCTCACACCCAAGAGTTCCAGAGTGACACAGAAGGCATCTGGGACTAGGTAGAGATGGAAGGGTAAAAACTTCAAGGCAGTTGATCAAGGTTAATCAAGTAGCTAATCCTTCTTAGCTACTCATAAGAGTAAACAGGAGGAGGAAGAAGGAAAGAACTCCAAAAGGAAAATATAAATTCTCAAAGGTTGCAGCAGGATGGGGCCACCACTGGTGTTGGGAGAGACACCTGGGTACACCTTGAAGCACCAGTTTTCAGTGCAAACTACAACTGAGCTCAGGTTAACACAAATCAAAACAGAATCATTGGGCTGGGCACAGTGACATTCACCTGGGTCCCAGCAACTCAGGAGGCTGAGGGAGGAGGATTGAAATTTTGAGGTCAGCCTTAGCAATTTAGCAAGGCCCTAAGCAACTTAGTGAGACGCTGTCTCAAAATAAAAACAATGAAAAAGGGCTGTGGATGTGGCTCAGTGATTAAACACCCCTGGGTTCAATCCCTGGTACCATAAATTTAAAAAAGAGAAAATATTGAATCTGAACTGAACATGTACAGACATTTTTCCTTATTATTTTCTAAGCAATATAGTATAATAACTATTTACACAAAATTATACTGTATTAGATATTATAATAAATTTAAAGATAAATTATACAGGTGTATAGGCAAAGGGTGTGTGCAAATATGGCCTCTTTTTACTTAAAAGACTTGAGCATTTGTGGAGTGGGGCATCCTGGGGTAGGTTCTGGAAGCCTCCCTGGTGGAGAGTGAAGGATGGGGACTTGGAGTACTATTATGCCCATCCACAGATGAGACTTTGGAGACCTCCAGGTTTCGTGGGCAATTCCCCAAGGGGGAGAGTTCAACTACCACCTTCCACACACACAATAATAGTGTTGCAAGTTCCCAGGAGAGATTCAATGTGCACAATGAGCTCTAGCTAACAACACAAGGCAGAATAATCTATGTTGTAAAGATTAATGTGTAAAATAGTTACAAGTTCAGAACAGTGAGCTCTAATTCCTGGAAAATGCACCTAGCAGCACATTCTGAAATGATGCCCAGAAGCGAGCTGTGTTTGCTCTCCGGGATGAGTCAGGAGGAGGCAGGGCAGGGACTCCTCATCACTGACACAACAACCTGGAACTCGGAGCACTGGTCTCTTCTCTGAATCCACAAAGGGAAAACTGTGTTTCCAGAGGGGAGCTAGCTAGGTTACAAAGGAACCACTGAAGCTGAGAGGCCACACAGGAAAGAAATTACTGGAAAGACAGAAGCTTCTGGCCACGGTGTTCTCATGCAAGGCCCATAATGATAAACACTGGCAGCAGCCCCGAGAGAGCTCAGGAGGAGGGGCAGGCACGACAGAGCTGCCTGGCAGTTCTGGAGGGAGGGCGACCCGTGGAGAGGCTGAAGGCTTGGCCAAGAATCGAGTCTCTCATTTATTCCTTTTTCTAAAATGCAAAATCCCACACACTAGCTGTGTGATCTTAGGCAAATCACTTAACCTTTCTAAGCCTCAATAAATGATAGCTAATATTATTGTTGATTGTTATTAAAAAGTAGTTGAATCTTTATAGGATCATTCAACACACAGTTATTATGATATAGCACCAAAGTAGGCAAACTCATTGTCCAAAGTCAAATTATAAGTATTGTAGATACTGTGGTCCAAAAAAGTATATTATAGGGGCCTGGGATTGTAGCCCAGTAGTAGAGCACTTGCCACTCTATGTGTGAGGCACTGGGTTCAATTCTCAGCACCACATACAAATAGATAAAATAAAGGTTCATTGACAACTAAAAAAAAAAATTAAACAAAAGAAGTATATTATATACTTTTCATTTGGTATATATAAAATATATGTTAGATATGATATTTATAGAGGGCCAACTGTATATCATCTGCAGATTCACCAACTACAGATCAAACATATTGATAATAAGGAATGATGGTGTAGCTTAGTGGTAAAATTCCTGCTTAGCATGCTCCAGACCCTGGGTTTGATCCCCAGC
>NW_026000022.1:3962299-4098121 GCF_001458135.2 Marmota marmota marmota
ATATATATATATATATATATATATATATATATTTGAATAAATTTTCATCTGTACTAAACATGTACCAAAGGTGTTTTTATCTTGTCATTATTCCCTAAACAATATCACAATTTACATGGCATTACATTTATTTCATACGTCATCTAGAGATGATCTAAAGAATGCAGAGGATTGGTACAAATCCTTTGCCATTTCTTATAAAGGAGATGAGCATCATTGGATTTGGGAATCATAAGGAGGCTCTAGAAACAAACCCCACTTAGGGAGGGTTGACCATAGATAGAAAATGCAGGTCCATCTATAATAGGAGAGAAAACTGGCCTAGAAAACAGGCCCTGTCTGCCTGTGTAAGCCCGCCACCCTCTCCCCTGAGACAGTTGGCCGGAAGTGAGTCTATGACGTCACCAATTCCCAGACTGAGATTTGAGGCTCATGCCTGGCTGTTTTATCAAGAGAGTGCCCACAATGCAGGTGGTGACTCCGGGGGCCCTGGGTAGTGGCAAGACAGGTCAGTCCTCTGGCAGGGGAGGCAGGTGCTGGAAGCCAAATGGAGAATGGGGATGGGGGTGGACACCTAGGCTTGGGTTCCACAGCTCAGAGCGCTGGGCCTGAGGCTCTGGGCTATACAAACAAGTGACAGGCCATGGTTGGCCAGGGTCCCCAGTTTGCTGACCCTTGATATAGTGTGAGGGATATTCATGTGTCCCCAGTGTAGGGGGGTGAAGTGACAGTGAGCAGCCCCTCAGCAGCCTTCCTATGATCATAACCCATTAATGAGTTACAGAAATACTGCAGCAGGTCACTGATGTCCCCACCAGCATCTGTCCAAACCAGGACACGTGGATGAAGTATATCCAGGCTTTCCTGTCTCCTTATATGTGGGACTCCGGGGCAACATGTCTCTGACTGGGGGTTGGGCATCAGGCACTGTTCAGCCTTCTGTATACCTAAAAGAGGTTTCCTTACCTGTCCATCAAGTACTCACCAAGCCCTTCCTGTGAACCTAAGGAAAGGCTCCTTGACTAACGGGTCGGTCCTAGCCTTCAGGTGACCCTGAAACCTATCCACTGAGTACACTGGCAGAAAGTAAAGGGAGTTTCCTCACATACTGAGGGAATGCAGATTCCCAGGAGGATTCTAGAGACGAGCCGGTCTCTGGTAGTACCCCCAGATGCATCTCACACACTCATCACCCACAGAGCATCTCAGGGAGACGCCAGTCCAGCAGTTCTCGGACTGTGTTCCAAAGAACCCTGGGGTTCCACAAGGGATTTGGGAGAAGCCTAAAGAGCCTCTCTCCCTCTGACTTCAACTGGAGTGGTTTTGAATTTTTGTTTTTTATATTTTGAAGTGACATGAAAATTTCTTCAGACCAAAGGGCTCCAATTCTAGAACATTAGAAAACAAAAAGGCATGTAAAACCATCCATTTTGTCCAATGCATTTTATACCCAGAAATACCCAAGAAAAGATAGGCACATATGGAGGGGGTCTGCACCCCCTTCCAGTTCCTTTCCCCACCATGATGGAGCCGCTGAGCTGGTTCTGCCCTGTGAGTGTCCCAGGGGACGCATTGCAGTTAAACTAAATGATGTTATAATAAGGACCTTGAAATCAATCGAACCAGAAAAAAAAAAAAAAAAAAAACAACACATGGCATGGCAAATATTGGTTGAGAGGCAGCTGCTGTCTGTCCCCAGTATCACTTATCACACATGGTGCAGGCACAGAGTAGCTGAGGACTGCTGAGGACTTTGGTTTCTGAAGTCCTCTCTGACTCTTGTAAGAGTTGCTGTTGATACAAGAACTATCCTGCAGCAGACAGAAAGAGGGGTCACAGGCCTAATCCTAAGTGACAATGACTTGAATCTAGGTCACGCCTTCTGGGAGTGGCAGCAGTGGCCATCTATGCTCTATCTCTGCAGCAGGATGAAGGCTCTTTGGGAAGCCATGGAGGTGGAGTGACACAGACTCCTCTGCTCCCAGCAGCCCAGCCCTGCAGCTATCACAGGGGAAACTGCTTTAGGATGGAGAGCAATAATTTAGAATTTAGTTATCCTGACTGTTAAAGAAACTCTATTGTTTTTCCCCTATAATTGAAGAGACTGAGGTTCTCAGAGAGCACCTGACTGTCCAAGAGGTGTAAGAATGGGGTGTAGAAGGAGAGAGAGCAAGTGCTCTTCAGGTGTGAGGGAGGGAGATGTCACCTAACATTTGTTGACTGTCTTCTGTGACGGGAACTTTCCATGCTTTATCTAATTCTGTGAAAGGGCAAATGAAAACAATTTTAGTATTTTAATTCACTTTATTTTGACCCTAGAATCCAACAACACTTCATCATATAAAATGGAATGAGTGTTCCAGTGTAGGAGACAGAGGGGATTGAGTTATAAAGAGAAAAGTGAAAGCAGAAACAAAAGAAGAAAAAGGTGGATTGGTCATTTCAAAAGAGGCAGAACAAGAGGGAAATAACTGATTGCTTAACATCGGACTCCTTCAGTTTGCTTTTGTAAAGATGAAAGGACGTAAGGACTAATGGCAGAGGAAACTTCATTATTCCACCAAGTGAAATAGCCTATTTGGGAAATATCTGGGAAAGTCACCCCTGACCTCACATTTCTCCTGGATTCTTGGACCATCAGATAACAGCTTAGTTTCAGTTTGACATCAAATCGTAGTTTTGCTTTTTATTTAGGTCCTTTGGAGCCCAATTCAAAAGCTCAGTCCAACATAATAAATAGCCTTCTGTAATTTTTATTTTAAAAACCTCACAGTAACTGTACAATGTTAGATAGATTAAAGAAATGCGTCCAGGTCCACAGCTGGGAGGTGATAGCTCTGACCTTCTGCCTTCTGACCGGTGTTTTCTGATCCTCCCACTCTGCTTTGAAGCCCCAGGGCAGAGGCTGGAACACACCCAAATGTTCCCCACTTGATATCTTGCAAGGACAGCAGAGAGAGGAAGGTAGTCACGTTCAGTCTCACCAAGAAAGTCATCACTTCCAGCAAGGAAGCCACCTGGAGCACTCCTTGTCTTCTTCTCCAGCATCTCATGATAGATGCAACCACATCATGTGGACTCTGGTCCCCCCATAAGGACACAGTGGAGGTAGGGCTAGGACTAAACCCCCTTTTCCATCCCCAGCTCTGTGCCTCTGTTAACTTAAACATGAAACTAGCCCAGGATAATCTCACACGTGCTTTCAATTGTTTCCTGCAGAACTCTTAACATTTTTTGAGTAAGAGTATTTACATCAACAAATATATGAAAAAATGTTCAACAGCTCTAGTAATTAGAGAAATGCAAATCAAAACTACTCTTAAGATTTCATCTCACACCAGTCAGAATGGCAGTTATCAAGAATACAGACCACAATAAATGTTGTTGAGGATGTGGGGGAAAAGGCACACTCATACATTGCTGGTGGGACTGCAAATTGGTACAACCAATCTGGAAAGCAGTATGGAGATTCCTTAGAAAACTTGACCCAGCTATCTCACTTCTTGGTCTATACCCAAAGGACTTAAAATCAGAATTCTATAATAACACAGCCACATCAATGTTTATAGCAGCTCAATTCACAATAGCTAAACTGTGGAAGCAACCTAGATGCTCTTCCATAGATGAATGGGTAAAGAAACTGTGGTGTATATACACAATGGAATATTATTTAGCATTAAAAGAGAATAAAATTATGGCATTTGCAGGCAAATGGATGAAGCTGGAGAATATCATGCTAAGTGAAGTAAGCCAATCCCAAAAATCCAAAGGCTGAATGTTCTCTCTGATAAGTGGACACTGATCCATAATAGGGGGGACATGGGAAAAATGGAGGAATTTTGATGGGGCAAATGGGAGGGAGGAGTGGGGAAGGAACATGGGAGCAGGAAAAATGGTGAAATTCCATGGACATCATTACCCTAGGTAGATGTACGACTGCACATACAGTGCAATGCTACATCATGTGCAACCAGAGAAATGAAAAGTTGTGCTGCAATTGTGTACCTTGAATGAAATTTTTAAAAATAATTAATTAATAAAGAATAATATTTAAAAATGATCCTATTATAGTGGATGTTATGCTTTGGATATGGAATGTTCCCCAAAGGCTCATGTACTTAACAGGTTGGTCCCCAATACAGCAATATCCAGAGGTGGGTTTTTAGGAAATGATTGGGTCAGGAGGACTCTAACCTCATCTGTGGATTAATCCATTTAGTGGGTCATTCAAATGGATTATCAGGAGTTGGGGCCTAGTTGAAGGAAGTAAATCACTAAAGGTATGCCCTTGAAGGATTTATCTTGTCCCTGGCTCCTTCTCTATCTTATCTATCTCTGCTTCCTGAATACCTTGAGCTGAGTAACTTTCCTCTGCTGTTTCGCCATGATGTTCTGTCTTACCACAGGACCAAAGCAATGGACTTCTGAAGCCATGAGCCAAAATAAATCCTTCATCCTCCAAGTTGAGTGTGTCTGGTATTTTGTCACTGCAAAAATAAATAAATAAAATTGATGGACACAGTGAGAAAAGGGCAGGTTTGGTAGTGAGAAGTCCCTTTGTAACTGAACACAATGGGTTTGCAAAGCTGAGCAGCAAAACCAGGAGGTTAGAGAGTGGAGAAAGTTTAGATACTTGCAGAAAGTAAGGAGTGCACCAGAGCCACTCAAAGTACCACCTCCCTGAACAAAGCCAGGGGCTATTGTTGGGGAAACTCATATTGGTACAAGAAAGACTCATCATCACAGGGAGGTGGGCACATTCCTGAGCATGTAGAGCTCAAGGTCATGTATCCTATGTTCAAAGAGATGGCTGAGGGGAGTGCCTCTGGGTGAGGAAGTCAGTATCGTAATGAGCAAAGTTTACTCTAGTTACTTAAAAAGAGTGAGGCACGGTGACTCTGTGGCTTTGGCTTCTCTCGATGGCCTTATCTTATACAAAACCCAACAATTTTGAGAGTGTCATTTAAAGGGACAGCAGTAACTCCCCGTCTCAAGCATAGGTTCTCATCCCTGAAAGTACCTGTCCAGTGGCTAACACCTTCACCTCTCAACCTTTGATTCCTCATTGTCAAAATGGAATGGCAACCACAAGTTCCACATGGGATTGGTGTGAAGATCCAAACAAGTGATATCTGGCTTATTGTTATTGGGTTTGATGCCTGCAGGCAGACCTAGTTGCTGAGGTCCTGCCCTAGCGGGGTCCAGGGCGTCCTGAAGGATGAGTGGCGTTGGCGAAAAAATGAGACAGGAGTCGTTCCATTGGAACAATCTCCAGAGAGAGAGAGAGCTCTAATGCAGCTTTCTCTGGGTCATCTTTTATTACAGTTTTTCTCATCATTATAGATTCAGAATATGTCATTGATTATACAATTTAAAACTTTTGCCAAGATATGACATTTCCTTAACCATGATTGGGGGTACAAAAAATGTAACATTAATTTACATTTTTCCAGGGTATGACCTCTAGTTATTTAATTATTAAAAGTACAGAATCATTAATAAAATGCATCACTAATTTACATTTTTCAGATTTTCCCAAGATTTACTATTTTCTTATGAACTAATGCCAAACTACGTAACCAGACTCTAAGTCTCCTAACCTATCATTAACCTTTAAGTTTAAAGTACACCTTTACTTTATTTCTAATCTAAAATTCCCATCTAAAAAAGTCCCCTTAAATCTTATACTTAAAATATCCTAAAGTTTATAAATCATTCTTAAAACATATCAGAAACCCATACAACTAAAAACTTCAGAATTTCTAAACCCCAAAATCTAAATAGGATAATATTTCTAACATTATTCTAAAAATATGTCTTATAAAGCTACTTTAATTAATTCCTAAATTTATTCTCATAAAACTGGTTGAGCTGCTTTCTCAAAGAGTTTCTTTGTTTCTCAGTCAAGGTGCACTAGTTCTCATATCTTTATAATCTTTCTCAATAGAAAGTAAGTTCTAAACATCAGTCCACTTTCCGCCAATATTAACTACGTTCATCATAAATCCCTATGTAAAGTAAAAAGGGTTTATAAAAAGAGAAGAATGTATCTTTATATGTTTTAACTTTCCAAAGTGTATAATATAACTTTCCTCAATCAAGAATGAGACTACCTATGGTGGGCTTTATAAAATAAGCATAAAGATTAGGTTTTCTAAGAGGCCGGAAATATGAGCTTGGGTTCTAGTTGATATAATCAATGTGGTGCCTAAAATTCTGGTGACCTTTCAGAGGATGATTGTTGTCCATTATCAGGTTTATCCACAATGTACTGAGATAGAAGAACAGCCTTCCACTTTGTCCTTGATATGCTGAGGGGTAGTAGGACAGCCTCCAAGGCATGAACTACCTGCTATGTTCTAGCCATCTGAAATTTAATTTGTTTGGCATTTAACATACTCATGCCTCCTGTCAGGAACATAAGCATGAAAATGAAAAGTCCCAATTATATAAAAAAGGGTCTCATGGTTTCGGTTTCCCACCAACCAACGCAGCTTTGCCAGCCTTCATCCTCACTGTGACCCTGTCAAGACAGTGGGAGAGCGGCTTTGCCAGCACCTATTTTCACTGTGACCCTGTCAAGACAGTGAGCAGGGGATGGCCTTTGCCACCTAGTCATCCCAGGCATCCAGCCTTGTCTGAGAGAGACAGGTGGTGAGGACAAGGATCTCTCTAATTCTACAGGTATTCTCTCATTTGATCATCACAGTCACCCTGAGGGTGTGTACAGCTGACCAACACCATTAAGACACCAGAAACAGGCAATTTTGTAAAATCATTAAATGTAGAACAAAGGACAGAGCTTCATCCAGAAGAGCTCCAAATCTTGAAATTACATCTTGGCAAGAGACCTGGGGGCCAGGGGCACACAGGCCACCAACACCTCAACAGACCTGGAATGGGCTTCTGTGTCCCCTCGGGCTAGCTGGGGGCACCAGCAGTCCCAGGCTGACACTCGGCTGGTATCCAACTCCAAGAAGAAGGAAGAGAAGGAAGGAAGTGGGGCCCAGGGAAAAGACACTGGGTTCGTTGTGGAATTTTGAAATACAGGTTTGGCTGTTTCTTGGGATCCTGATATAAAAAGAAATGAGGAAGCTGCTGGGAACCCTCATTCCGCTGTCTTTAGCCCACCTGTGTGCAGGTAGGCATCCCCGTGTCAACAAAACCAGAACCACTTCCAGCCAACCTTCCAGTAACCGCTATGCCTCCTGGGAAGGAAGACCTTACAGTTGCAAGGAAGGGAGTTTCAAAGGCCTTTTTGAAAGGGGAAACTGATAAGGTTCATTTGAAAAGAGGTCAATGTCACTTGAAAGGAGGGCAAAGGACATTGGAAAACACAGGGAGTGACTGTTTGTTCAGAAGCACACAGGGGAGTATGACCTGGAAGACCCTAGAGGGATGCAAAGTGAGTTCAAGAGAGCAAACTGAAAGATCTTTGTACTTAAGTGAAGTTTTTGGGTTTTGGTTTTTGTTTTTTTTTGTACTGATGATTGAACTCAGGGTTACTTAACCACTGAGCCACATCCCTAGCCCCTTTTTATATTTTATTTAGGGACAGGGTCTTACTGAGTTGCTAAGTGTCTCGCTAAGTTGCTGAGGTTGGATTTGAACTCAGATCCTCCTGCCTCAGCCTCCAGAGCCGCTAGGATCAAAGGGGTGCACCACTGTGCCCAGCTTAATTGAGTTTTTAAAATTTAGGATGTACAGAGCAGAGATCTGTTGATTATGGAGGGCCCAGTTTCCCAAGGATGTTATGAAAATAAATTCACAAAGCTGTGCACCAAGGTGTCTGAGATTGCGATGATCTGAGCTACCCTGGATCTGTGGCCAAGTGACTCAGGAGACACCTCAGCTTCTCCTCTGCAAACGGAGCCTGCCACCCTCTCAAAGTGAGACCAAGCACATGACATCATATTAAGGCTTTTGATAGTTAAGAGATCATATTATTCATTTTCCGCAATCAACTTTTTTTTCCTTATCTTTAAAAAAAATTTATTCTCGCACAAAGGGGATTTCAATGAGCACGAACCCATGGGGCTCTCGAGTCAGCACAGTCCGGAGAAAGCGATGACTTGCATGGATTCTCCAGGGGCTTTCCTATGCAGGGGAATGTCCCTGGTGATTCTGACCCCTCACTTCTGAAGAAAGAAAAAAAAAGCACCAGCCACAGGCACCCGAGCCTTGGTATCAGACCCAGAGTGCATCAGAAATAGCACAGAGGCCATCAAAGTGTCTCATGGAAAAGCACTTGACCTTGATTAATAAGAGACGGGCTGCAAACATTTGGGGATTTTCAAGAATAAATTTCCAACTTTTCATTTCAACCCGGTTTCTACTTTGGGCTCTGCGTGTAAGAGCACAGGCTTCAAAACTCTGGAGCACAACGCTGCACACACACACACACACACACACACACCCATCCCCCTCCAGGGACATCGAGTACATGATGGACGGAAATCAATCATGCGTCTACCTGCATGGTGTCCTTGACAATGAAACCAGGAGACGGCTTCTTGCTATTTTTAGAAATGAGGGTACTGGGACACCACTCCCACCATTTGAGTTCTACATAGAAGGGATGTGGACACGTCACCCAGGCCTCATCAATGTGATTGTACCATCCACCTAGCCTCGGTGACCCATCCAGACAGGAGCACAGAACACACTGGACATGGCAAACTCGTCCTAAGGCGTTTTCAGCCAGAATTATTGGGGAGGATTTTCTTTTCTTGTGTGGGTTGCTGAGGAAACATAAGGCCCACCTTGAGCTACCAGTAGCTCATATGCCAACCATATGACGAGAATGCGGACAAGATACCCAGGGAGCCCCAGGATCCAGCCATGCCTGAAGCTGTTAATTTCTGTTTCTGGATCTTATGAATTGTTTTATGAGCCAATAGATAATTCTCTGCCTCTCCCCTACCTCTTGAGTTAAGTTAATATTTAGAAATAAGAAAAATTTACTAATATGCGTTAGTTATAAGGAGAGGGATTATGTGTTTTTTTATGCTTTTATGTCTGTATATTTTTAAAATAATCAAGAACCAAAAGTAACCTAAATGAAAACCATATCAATTAGAAAATGTGAAATATTACTTTTATAAATATATTGATGAGGAAAGTTTCCTGCTCAAGAGAAATTGCTTACTCATCAACTCTATATAGTAGGATTTTGTTGTGCTGAATAAGAAGAGAAAAAAATGATAGATACTGAAAGCTTTAAAAACACTGCCAAGAAGCTGCAGTCAAGGGCTGGGGTTGTGGCTCAGCGGTAGAGCCCTCGTCTAGGACGTGCGAGGCCCTGGGTTCGACCCTCAGTCCCACATAAAAATAAATAAATAAAATAAAGATATTGTGTCCAACTAAAAAAGTAACTTAAAAAAAAAAAAAAGAAGAAGAAGCTGAAGTCAAATGTTCTCTGGAAAATCTCAGCGCTGGTCTGCACTCACTCCACTGTTTTGTTAAAAGCTCCGAAATCTTGACTCCAAGCTCTGGTCTGCTGTCACCCCCGGACAAGATTCTCACACCATTCTCAACTCGCTATGGAGGGTGTTAGAAACAAGATCTGGGCTACTGGCTCTGAGCCGCACTGGGAGCCAGGTATTGTTATAAGTGAGGTGCCAACTATAACCTTGAGAGGTAGATATTCAGAAAAAGAAATTTCAAGAGGGTAAATTTAATAGTTCTGTAATCAAGTTCATAAAGCTACTCGATGAAGGAGCTAGAATTACAGCATTTGGTGTGTTCCCAGCCTGACTGACTGTGAGTCTCATTGGGAAATTATGTGGAATATCAGCCCCTGAATCTTTGCCATCCCATCTCTGTGTGCTCAGAATGGACTTGTGCTGAGAGCCACAGCCGAAGGGGCCCCAGCAAACTTCCAGCTGATTGGCTCACCGTGGCCCCAGCAAACTTCCAGCTGCCAGCTGATTGGTTCCTCTGCGGATGCTCATTGGGCTGTTTCCCTGCCCTTTCAGACCACGGAGCTGCTCATTGGGGGACTCTTTTGGCTCCACCCACGCGACCCAGCCAATCGGCCTCAAGAGCAGGAGGATTGTGGGGGTGGGTTGAGAGGCTCCCTGGAAGCCGGTGGTGGCAGTTGGGCTCTGAGGGAATTCCTGAAGAGCTGTGTGGTGCTGCGTGTGTTCTAAAAATAAAGTTCGTTTCTGCTTGACAAGTGGCTCGTGAATTGTGCCCAGCCAGACTGCGGCAGACTTGAAGCCAAGGTCCGTCTCCACTGAGGT
The DNA here is from genome assembly GCF_001458135.2 of Marmota marmota marmota. Lineage (NCBI taxonomy): Eukaryota > Metazoa > Chordata > Mammalia > Rodentia > Sciuridae > Marmota > Marmota marmota. The sequence continues at coordinate 3,972,544 of NW_026000022.1, forward strand.
TCTATTGCCCAGTGATTTTAAGTCATGGAACATGAGCTTTGAAAGGACTGTGGAGATCACTTAGAGCATCCTTTTTCTACAGAGGGAAACAGAACCCCAGGGAGTGAGAGTGATGTGTCTCAGGTCACACGGGCACCACCTGATGACGAGGTTCAGACAAGCTTGACCTCACCCACCCGAAGAACACACTGCCTCCTGGGTTCTCCTCTTCCTGAGAGATCGCCCTCGGCCTGCTGACCAGTGGTGCCAGATGTGCAGATCCCATGGGAACGACAAGGGCAGGCTTTGCCAGGTCCTAAGTCCCCAGAATTTTACAGACATTCATTACACTTATAAAATAGGGATTTTTCCCATATTCCTTTTTTTATTTTATCCATCCATCCATTCATTCATTCATTCATTCACAGCACTGGTGATCAAACCAGAGCCTCATTCTAGGCAAACTCTCTTCCACTGAGCTACTTCCTAGCCCTCAATTGCCTGTTGCTGTAAAACTTGGTTTTAACGATTTTGGTAAACAATTCTAAAGACATCTTTTCAAAGTAAGTGTGAATTGATTTCTGTGTGTACATAAATAATTAAAAAATACTTATATATACATATGCATAGAAATTTATACACACTTGTATATAAACATGCATAGATCCATACATACATGAATATACACGAGTATACATGTGCATGCATTTATCTATAACTATATGTACACACACAAAAAAAAAAAAGGGAAAAGGCAAATAGATCATGTGTCGTAAAACACTGGTTAACCCGTTCAATGAAAGTGCTAGAATTAAGCTCCTCTCTGTTCCCCCCTCCAACCCTCCCCCCAACCTCTGGCCAACTTTTAAGGAATTGCTTACATCTCTCTCTGTGGCTCATATTCAAGGTGTGGCTCCCTTTACTCGGTGTGACTGTGGTTTGCATGTTTTTTGTGTGTCCCTCCAAGTCTCATGTGTTGGAAGCTTGACAACCAGGTGGTGGTGATATTGAGGATGGAGGAACCTTTAGGAGGGGGAGCCTGGTTGGTGGGATGTCCTTATATGAGTTGAGGGTGCTGCTCTTGATTGGGATTGAGTAGTTCTCCTGTGATCTGTGGAAGTTCTCAGGAGTTGGTAATTGCAAAAGCCTGCAACTGGCCCCACCCAACACTCTGGCTTCCTGTTCAGGAACATGATCACTCATCCTCTCATGCATTTCTACCATGCATTTCTGCCATGAGGTGATGATGCCAGGGTGGGAGCCCTCACCAGAGCCTGTACCCTGATGTTTGGACTTTCAGCCTCCAAAACTGCAAACCAATCAACCTCTTCTCTTTATAAAGTTAGCCTGCATCTAGTATTTTGTTGTAGTAATGAAAAGTTGAGTATCCAGGGGCTGTCCCGAAATCCCCTGGGAAAGTAGGTGATAGGGTTAGCTTTCAGCAGGTAACCAAATAAGCCCAACTCATAGAATTTCTTCTGGATTCTGTGTCCATGAACTAAACTCTCTCCAGTGATTACAGGCTTATAATAAACCAAGAGGGTGAATAAGAAGAAAAACCAAGGAATAGCCTGAATAAAGCTTTGAGTGAAAAGTTAGAGAGGTGAAGACTGGAGGACTCAACTGGCAAACAGCAAGCCATCACCATAGGGAAAGTGTCCTGCACAGTAGCACCCTTGTCCAGCACTAGGAGGAAGACAAATGGACCTTCAATCTCCAGGGGGTTGTAGGGTTTCATTTCTAGTCCAGTGTAGTCATTTAAAGTGCAAAGGACCAATCCTGAAGGTCTTGGGTGGGAGCATGTGTGACATCCATGCTCACAGGGGTCCAGGGAATCTTTCTTCATTGAGCACTCCAAAGTTCACCAGCAGATTTCCACTGAGCCCCACATCAAGTCAGCTGCTCTTTTATTAAAATAGGGGTGTTGAGACCCACCTTGTGGGGCAGTTCATGGCAATTTTCACATTGTCACACAGTCCCTGTCTCCAGATCCTGAATGGAGATTTCCGAGCATGGGCTCCCTCTCTAGGGGCCACATGTCATGGTGCCGATGTTCTGGACCTGGTCTCAAAGGCGGGATGACTGCAGGCCTCGGCTCTGTTGCTTCTCTTACCCAAGCCTGCCCTGCTTCTGAATGTCACCAGAGGGCCACGCTTTCTGATGATTTTCTTCAGCTTTGTGGGTTCTTCAGTCTCTTCAATGGCTCTTCACATTACTGATCTTCTACCTACTTCCAGAAGCCACTTTGCATTTTAAAAGAGTTGTTTTTAATCTGTATTAGAACATACACAAGTGTCAGATGATACCCAGGTTCCTTTGGTAGAGGACCAAAGAACCAAAGTCTTTTTTTAAAATCAAGGTTGGTACTATTTTACTTTTTATTTTATTTTTACTTTTTAATTGTAGATAGACACATACCTTTATTTTATTTATTCATTTTATGTGGTGCTGAGAATCGAACCCCAGTGTCTCACACGTGCAAGGTAAGCACTCTGCCACTGAGCCACAACCCCAACCCAAGACCAAAGTCCTTTTAAAGAGACCAAAAAAAAAAAAAATCAGGAAAGGATCAAACTACCCATAACAAACACAGGCTCTTGGAGCACCTGCGACTAAGGGGACACTGGAACACAGGAAACAGTAAAGAAGACCTGCACCAGAATATGGAGGATCTTTCCGGGGACCATGCTGGACATCAGCCCAGAAAGCATGTTCTGCACCTACAGCAAGAGCTGCCTCTCAAACTTCATCTCCTTGTACTGCAAGCAGTTTTCACTTTGCATAAGGACATTTTGCAGAGGGCACTAGAGGAGCCTAATTTAAAGGAGGAGAAACCAGCTCCAGCCTGCAGTATTTGACAATTCGTACAGCAACCAACAAGAAAGCAAAGAAACTTGCTTCCAGTCCTGGCAATAGAGCTTTCACCCAGTCACCGTGTAATAAATGCAACAATGAGTGAGGGCTGAACAAGCACACAGGATCTAGAGTGCTGGAAACACAGTTAATGGGACTGTGGGACTCTGCAGATATATTCTGGTCAGTTAAAGATGATTCTTGAACAAAAGGGAGAGAGGCAGAATATTTTCACTTCCATATCAGCTGAATTAAAAGAATGAAGCAGAATGAATGATGTAAGATACAGAATCCCATCAGCATTAACCAAAGAGAAAGATCAGGGGAAGGATGGACACCCTACCATTGTTCCCCAGAGTACCAAATGTCCACAAGCATCTGATGAGGAAGTACCGGATCTGAAGGCAGAGCACAAAGGACAGTCCGAAGAAGCAGCCCTCTCAAACATAGGGCCTGAGTAGCCCCAGCTGAGGGGTGTGAATACCGCGGTGCACATAGGGATATAAGGATATCTACAGTAGCCAGTCTCCAGGACAACTCCCTCCAGCCCATAATCCCCACCTCCTATTTATGACTCTGCACATTGAATATTAAATCTGAATACACCCTCAGAAATGAGTACAGGTGATTCTCGTGGCTAGATCATAAAAGTCAGAGCAGCCTCCTCTGCAGACTTTGGGATCAGACCCAGAAAGCCAGTTGCCATGTCATGAAGACATACTAGCTGCCCTGTGGAGACTGCATGTGGCATGAACTGAGGTCTCCTGCCCACAGTCAGCCCCAATTTGCCAGCTATGAGTCATCACTCTGCCCCACTAGAGCCTTGATTGACAGCTGCCCTGGCCAAGATGTTGACTGCAATCATATGAAAGACCTAAGACAAAACCACCCTGAACTGATGGCCTTCTGAAACCATGAGCTAAGAAATGGTTGTCTCATTGTGAGCCTCCATAACACTGCATATCGTCAGTGTGTTTCCAAATTCGACTTGCTTGGTTTGTTAAGAATGCTGTGGTACTGCCGGGCATGGTGTCCCACGCCCATAATCCCAGTGGCTCAGGAGGCTGAAGCAGGAGGATTGTGAGTTCTAAGCAAGCCTCAGTAACTTGGCGAGGACCTAAGCAAGTTAATGAGACCCTGTCTCTAAATAAAATACAAAAAAATATGGGCTGGGGATGTGGCTCAGTGGTTAGATGTCCCTGGGTTCAATTCTCAGTACCAAAAAAAAAAAAAAATGCTTCAGTACTAACCGTGAACACAGCTTGTATGAGTGGCACTGAGGACAGCATGTCAGATGACGAAAATAATGACAGTGGTTCAGAATCTTCAGACCCAGAAGTCCGCATTTTGCAAGTCCATACTTTGCAACACTGTAATAAATTTTCTCATGTGTACTATTTCAACCAAAATGCACCAATCAATAACAACTAATGTGTTTCACTTTTTTCAGGTCAGAAAAATGTTCTCTAAACTGTCATGAAGAAACCATGTTCAACAATTTGGATTATTGGACTTAAACTATATTCATAAGTATTTTGTGCATCCTACTTCTGCATCAAAGACAGTTTAGTAATTAGCAAGTTTTAAGTAATACTGCACTTTTTTAATTGAAAAAAAAAGCTTCACACAATGGTGACAACCCACTTTTTCGCAAAACTATTTGGCATAAAATATTCAATGATTATGTGGTGAAATCTGGTAGGAAAGACAAGAGGTTCTGGAATAGGGAAGGCTGAAAGAGCTTCCTTTTATGAAACACCAAAGACCAGGGTTCAAGGTTTGACTCAGCTACAGGTTTCGTAACCTTAGGATCCCACCTGCAAGCATCATTAACAAATGAAGTTGGAGATTAAGTTTCTAACTCGTGAAACTTGGGGGACATATTTAAGCCATAGCACCTCCCACAGATATATTTTTAAAGTTGTTTAATGTAAACCTAAGAAAACTATGTTTGAAATCTTACCCATTCACATCCAGGGCCTGGTCAGCACCCACAGGATCCCTGACCCCAAAACCGTAGGAACCCTCCCACCCAGCCAGCATGCTGGGAGCCCAAGAGGTAGCACGGCATCCTGGGTAGAGAGAGGACAAGCTCAAGCACCCAAAGAGCCACAGAGGGCAAGCTCCCCACCCACTCCAGAGCCACACTTTCCTGAGAATTTCTAGGAAGTTCCAAACTACATCCTCTCAACAAAGGGGAGGAAGGGGATGCAGTTATTTATTCAGACTCCCACTTTGGGTGATTTGGGACAGTCCGTTTTAAACAAAAGCAACTTTCTCTGGATCTTAAGAGCAGGTTTTCCCCTCTTCACAGCATCCTCTGGCTTGGAGGGGTCTAGTTTGGCTCACGCAAGCTGCTTCTATAATTCCCTCATATTCAATTTTGGTCTAAACTTTAAAAAACTTACTTATAAGGTTCATAATGAATCTTAAATGAGGTCTTTGGGTTTCAGTGATTAGATCTCTCAAGCTTAGGGCTTTGGGCAGTGGCCCTCGTTCTATGTTAAGGACAGTTATGACTCCAGGCACCACATTTGCTATCTCTGGAGGATGCTCTTAGAGAAGGCCAGCTGTTGATTTATCACAGTTCCCTTGGGAAGAGTGCAGTGGATAGGATAGAAGCATCCAATTTACCACAAATCCCCTTTGAATGGGGGTTCTATCCTTCATATTCTTTAATACCCCTCATTGGAGGTTTCCTTGGCTAGGAAATTATATCCCTAACTCATCTGCACATGATCAAATTGAATTCCTTCCACCCATGTAAGTATTAGGCTATGCAAGGGTGAGGAAAAAGCACTAAATAAAAGGATCAAGCAAGTGAAATTTTGCCAACTTCATAACATGAGAATGGGTGCCTTGGTCTCCTTATCTGTCCATTCCATCCTATTACTAAGAATGCATACTTAGTAAAGTGAAAGTCTGAACATCCCGCTTATTAACCCCTTACTGTTACTCAATGTGTTAGTCAGCTTTCTGTCATTGTGACAAAATACCTGAGATAACTGACTTAAAAGAGGAAATATTTATTGGGGCTTATGGTTTCAAAGGCTCAATTTATCATTACTTGCCCCATTGCTTTGGGAGTCTGGCAGCATAACACCTCATGGAGAGAGTGTGGAGCAGAGGGGGTCTGTTCCCCTCATGGTGACCAGGAAGCAAAGAGAGTACAGGAAGAGGCCAGAGTCCCCAATAACCCCTTCAGGGGCATGCCCCCAAAGACCTATCCGACTCCCATTAGGCCCCACCTCTTAAAGGTGCCACAATCACCCATTAACACCACAGGCTGGTAACTGTCACAAGCCATCCATGGGTTATATGTGGATCACCGTGCATTGAAGCCTAGTGGATAGAAACATCTGGTGTCTGGGAATGACCAGGGGACATTTTTTCTAGTCGATGGCCCAGAGACATTGTGAATTTCTATCTCGCTCTGCCATGTCCCACACAGGACCTGAGATGGGTGTGACCTGCCAAGATGCCAATCAACATACTGACTGCAAGACATCACAAAGTAAAACTCCGCCCTTGAAACCTTGTCTCTGCCTTTGATGTACCCCCTTAAATAAACCACTGGAGCCAGCTTCCCTTTGTCTAGTTCCAGCTTTTATGTGGACTGGATGTATCAGGGGCTCCACTTTTGTAAATATATTTCTGGCTCTTTGTATTTAGTTCTACACTAATTATTTTAGACTTTAGAATTATTTTAGTTTTCAGGGGGCTTACACCCTCCTCAGAAGGAAGAAGAACCCCCCAGTGAGACACTGACCATCGCCCCCGTTAGGTAATCAAGCCCTTAACACATGAGTTTTTGTGGGATGTTGAAGATCCAAGTCATTACACTCAGTAATTGAACCAGTGTTCCAGTATCATGAAGATTTTATAAGTGAGTGGTCAGCAAACCTCAGCCACAGGACAGAATCCTACCCACCCTCTGTTTTCATAAAGTTTTACTGGAACACAGCCCCACCCCACTCTATGACTGCTTTTATGTTATGTCGCACAGCTGAGTAGTTGCCATAGAAATGTTGTGGTCAGCAATGCAGTTAAGTATTTGTTATCTTCTTTCCCTAAAAGTCTGCAGAGAGGATGACAACAGTAGCTAACACTCCAAGTGCTCACCATTTGCCTCTCACTGTTCTGGGTACATAGCATGCTCATTTCATCCTCTCTCAGACTTTGGAATTACCCAGTGAAATTATACCAATTTCATCAGTAAGGAAACAGAGACAAGGAAACCTCTGCAGCATCAACAGTGTTCTAGGGTTGGAACCTAGTCCTGGGCAGCCTCAGTCCAGGAACCACACTCTTAATACCTACACTATACTGCCAGAAAGTTCCACAAGGCCCCTGCACTCCTGTGGCAAGTTCTCCAAGCTGCCCTTAGATGCTGAATTAGGCCCCACAGTTACATCCATAAGTCATTGGAAAGAGATGTCCCTACTGTCCTTAACAGTTTGGGATTTGGGATTTCAACAGCCTGCTGAGTTTGGATAGGATGAACCTGCCCTTGGGAGCCTGAACATCTCTGAAAACCATTAAAGTTGAGTTTCCAGCCTCAGTTCAAGGCAGCCTGAAGACCCCAGTGGCTGCCTGCACACAGTGGCAATGGCCCTAAGTGATTTTTCCTGGGACACAGGCCAGACCCTCCATTTCTGACTCCTTCTTCCTGGGGCCCGTCAAACCACTGTCTTAGAAAAACTAAGCTTTGACTCAGCACAGTGAGGCCAGCCCTTCTAGAACTGACCCCATTTTATCTGTTTGCCTTAACTGGATGTTAACACACAGCACATTTAATTCCTCTACTAAGAGGAGAAATAACAACCTATCTAAGCTCCTTAGCTTTGGTAACAGATGGTTGTTTCCATTCTGTTTTCTAAAGATCTTCACCAACCAGCCACCAACAGTAGTTTCCAAAGCACTGGCTGGGATTAATGTCCAACAAGAGGAAAGTTTCCAAACACAAGGCTCTTTGATGGGAGAATCCTGAAGGCTTCATGTGTCCCAATCAAATAGGTTCCTGGCTTCCTCCAGCTGTTAGCCTGAATCCCGGTTTTTGGCTTGACTCAAAAAGATGTAAATAATCTCACTCACCCACACAAACAGAGGAAGTTCTGTCACATCTGTCTTATCTACTGGAAGCAATGCAATTTCCACATTTGTCCTCATTAAGGGACGGGAGTGATATGTGATTGACATTCACATCTCCATTGTCTTAGCTATGGGTAGAAGAGGCATTACCATGGCAAAGAGCGCTGTGTATACATTACTACCAACTTAAACATTTTAAAAAGAAAATTGTTTTAAGTAGAAAACAACCTACTTCCTGTTATATTTCAGTCTTAAAATTAATCCTTAGAAGGAGCAAGAAAAGGTGTTAAACAGTTTCTAATTCAAATCCCTTGCCCTGCTAGTAAGAAATGTGACATTAGGCCACATGCAGTGCTTTATGGCCAAATCACACAGTTACCTCTAATGTGGGTGGAGAAACCCAGTCAAGTTAGCTAATGGAAACAGAATGAGCGCACTTGTAGAAACGATTCAAAGAAAAGTAGAACAATTCCTATCCCAGAATCTCTTGCCTCCTCTCCAGAGAAAACCACATCCTTTCATATGTCCTTTCAGAAATATTTGAAACTGAGACAGTATTAGTATATATGTATATAAACTTCTCTTCCACGAGTCTCCCAGTGCCTGTGATCACCCTGACTCTCGCCCTGAATCATCTCCACAGTTGTCATGCATGCCTCCTGACCTGTAAGCACTGGACTCCACCAGGGCCCACACCCAGGCCTTCCATTGGGTGATGGACACTCTCACACTCAGTCCCCTCTGAAGACCAGGGTATCCAGCTGGCTATCCATGTGCCGCCCACCTCAGATTGCTCTAAATAGATTTGAACCAGAAGACCTTGAATCCCAGAAGTCATGAAAAGCATTTAGTGATGTTACCAAAAGTGTATATCCTGGCATTTCATAGTTCACCAAGTTGAGGAAAATCCTTTTTTGCTTGGATACCATTCAAGAATAAGTCATCCTACCAAGAGGAGTTGAAAACATCCTTCCCTTGACTGCAGCAAACCCCCAGAAGCAAGACCCAGAGTCCCAGAATAGGTGGAGAAAACAGAGCCTACAGCCACCACTAGGAAAATGCTTCACATTAACCAAGCAGCAGCCAGAGTTGTGCAGAGCTGGGCCAGGCACTCCTTGGCCACGCCATTGACAAACAGTGTGCTAGCAACCATTGCCTCCTCCCACCCCCATTTAATTGACTCCTGATTGCAAACCGAGCTGTCCTAGGTCAAACTCCCTTTTTTCCATGACTCAGTATTTTCAACTCTTGGAAACTCACTTTATGCAATTAACAAATAAAAAGCCAGAACTGATCACTAAAAGAAATTAAAATTCACATTTGTGCTTTTAGAGCTATTTAAATCCCACCCACTTTAAAAGCAATCTAGTAAATCTCTCTTTGGCCAGAGTTTTCTGCATGGGTGGAACAGACTGAGATTTCTTTTAAATTTGATGATTTCTGAACTAAAACCACATGCTTCGCTTTCTTTCTATTTCCCTGTAGTAAGCATAGCCATTTTCATTATTTCAAGAACCTTGACCTTGAGATCACATTCAAAATTTAGGTCAACTGCCTCAAAAATTGTCACTGCGATTCAATCCTACAAAAAAAACATTTTAATAACATATAAGGGGAAGGAGTTGTTTCTTGTAAATCTACTTTCACTTCACCAGTCGTTTGATCTGCCAGGGCAGTTCATCCCCCAAGGGAGACACAGTCTCGAGTGACCAGAGGGGTCTGGAAAATCTTTGAATTGTGACCTTGTCATTTTGCTTAAAATTCTAACAGGAATGAATCTCTCCTTTGCAGGAATTCATTTAAAGGCAAATGCTCTCTACAAATGACAGCCATGAACTTTATTATCCAACCAAATAAAAGAAACTGAGCAAGAGCTGGAGCCCCCATTTGCAAGGTCTTTGTCTGCAGAATTGTTTGTCCCAGTTAAATGGGTGCAGTAGGAGCTGCCCTGCCTTTCCCACAGGTTGTAACAAGGATTAATTGCAGAGTAATGTAAAAGTCTGAGTCTTGATTTTGTTGCTATAGGCAGGCTGTAGAAAAGAATTAGGGGGCCAGCGGTCCAAGAGGAAGAGGAGGCCCACAGATGTACTGAAAAACCTGGAGTGGGCCTCAAATCCCTGCTGTGACTGACTGCGGTGGCGCCAAGAGGGGGTTGTGAGACACTGAAAGGGCTGTTTCCTCCAAGGTCAACCTCAAAAGTTCAGGATGTTCCCAATGAGCCTCAGCACACTGTGCCCTGAAGTGCTCATGGAAACTGCTCCTAGGACTTTGGCAAACGCCCCTAGGGATGATGTTCTTCATCGTCAAGTATTTTTTTCAAATCTCCCGGGAATCACAAGATATGCTCCACTTCTCGTGCTCCAGAAACTGGTGGGGAAATTCATTTTCATACTCAATATATGGATCTATTCTGCAGATAAAAACCACCACTGTCTTATAACCCATAGCTGCCATTACTGACATCAAGGCTGGGCCTTGAGTACGAAGCATCAATCTCTTTTGTGAGCAGACCCATTCTGGGAACGGACTTAGCCCTGGTGGGACATAAAGGGAGAGAAGAAGGATTTGTGACTCCCCAGAGGTGTAGGAAATCAACCAACCAATCATGAACTCACTATAGTCCAAAAACTTCAAGAAGCTAGGCTCGTAGACACTATTAATGTTTGGCCTAAGTCTGTTTCCATCCTTGGGTAATAAAACTTGGCCCAAAGCTGCCTAACTGTGTGAAGGACTACAACCCAACTTGGTACGCAAACTAACTTCAAAGTATAATCTTACCATAGCTGAATGAGTCTCAGCCAATCAGAGCAGCAGAGCTTCAGCCAATCACAGGTTGCCAACTGATCAGACCACGCCCATATCTGGCAAAAGCCAACCTCCCAGCCAGGTTCTTCCTTTTCTCTGGTTGTAAACACAGCCTGACCTTGGGGTAAAGTGGGGCATCCAGGACCAACTTCAGGCGCAGCGTGCTGCCTGATTCTAGAACTTTTTTCTTTTCAAGTGAACTTTGTTCAATTAAACTGGCCTCAGTTTTTCTTTTATAAGACCTAGATTTTGGAATTGCTATCAATGCTAATTTAGAACTATAATTGAAGAAGAATTTATTCTGTGACAAACACTCATCATAAATCACCTTGATTAATTCATTCCCCAAAGCAGCCTCATAAGAGAAGTATCATCCTCCTGGTTTAGAGATTTTAAGGAACCTGCTCATTGTCACAAGCAAGTGAATGGCTGAGCTAGTATTTGAACCCAGGCTGGCTGGAACTTACTTTGCTACTAAATCACTATATTACCTGCTGGTCTAACACATTCTAGAAAGAGGAAGGGCTGGAGGTGAAGAATCATTTGAAGCTAGAATTGTTGCTTGATTTTTTTTTAATATAAAATGAATTTGAGGAAAAAGGAAGAGTTCATCAGGACAAAGAAAACAGACTCTTTGATCCTTAAGACCTCTAACATGCCTTCTCATAGACATACTGGTCAACCATTCTTAGTGTTCCTTATAGAATTGCTATCAAGAACAATTTTGAAATTAATTTTTAATTAAAATCAATAATCTTTACTTACTCCTCCTGTCTGAAATTCTGTAGCCTTTGACCAACATCTCCCCAAACTCCCCAACATACCTTTCAGGCCCAGTTCTATTTTTAATTTTCTTAGTGAACAAAACATCCCTAATTCCCCCAAGTGACTTCTAAGAATTATATTGCTTAACTCAGACTCCACTTGAACTTTTTTGGTACCTGAATATGTACCATGTCTTTGTGAGCAACTCACATACACTTCTTTAATGTATATTCAAACAGACATTTTATTTTCTTAATCCCTATCAAACATCAAATGGCACCTTCCTTGCTCTTGCATGTTAGGTAAATCTGATTTAAATTTTCTCATGAGCTTGGCAACGTGATATGCCTGTCATCCCAGTGACTTAGGAGGCTGATGCAAGAGGATCACAAGTGTGAGGCCAGCCTCAGCAATTTAGTGAGGCCCTCAGCAACTTAGTGAGACCCTGACTCAAAATAAAAAGTAAAAAGGGCTGGGGACATAGCTCCGTGGTGAAGAGCCTCTGTGTTCAATCCCCAGTACCAAAAAAAAAAAAATTTTTAAATAAAATAAATTATCTTATGATTTTATACTCTTATTTTGTCCACTGTTGATTTCTCTGAGTAGAAAATACCAGGTCTTTGTAACCTACCCTTGTCTGGAAGCCCTCACCTCTCCAGGGTTCTGATCTTGCTTCATAGGTACCCCAGGTCTAATAATTTAGTGACTTCACAGCACAACCAGTAGAATCGTAGGCATATAGCAAGTCTAGACAGGAAACCTGAGGACCAAATCCAACTTTCAAAATAAATGAATATGTCTCCATGGTGGAAAATGAGGGAGTACCTAGGGAAATCTCCAACTTTGCAGATGACCCTCAAGTTTTACAGATAATAAAATGGCAAGTTGATAATACTCTAAGATGATCTGACATAGTCAGCAGGAAATGATAGCTGTACTTCTCTGGGAGTATTTTATGATTATAGTTTTCCCCTGAAACGACTTCCAGAAACAGCCATCTCTGCTATTTTTCTAAGATAAAGGTCCCCAGCCCACCTTATTATAGCCCTGAAAAGAAATGCTGAGGGGTCACTGTGGCCATTTCCTGGAAACATCTTCCCACTTCTTTCCCTCCCCTGGTTGTCCCACCCAAGTTAAAGGGCAGGAAGGCAGTCGCTGTCAAAAACAAGCCCTCATCCTGTGGGTACTCAAAACCCAGCCTCAGCCATATTTGGAAAACTGCATGAACTTTGGTTAACCACATCTAAGAAAAGACACATAAGGCTGAAGGAAATTCTCAGAAGCACAATGATTGATCACGGAGAGGTCTGTACCGTGTGTGGAGAATAAACAGGACCAGAAGAAAGAGGACAGGGAGAACCCGGCAAGACCACTGACCACAGCTGGGACTCTGGACAACGCTTTGCCTCCTCAGCCTCTGCTCCCTCCAGAGGCAAGAGGATTTGATGAAAGGGCTCTGCACAGTGGCTAATGTGTAGAGAGGACTTAGAAAAAGCCTGGTTGTGGAAGGCATGGTCTGGGAAGGGGCTCTAAAATAATGAGGGTTCTTCAGCCAGAAGAGATGGAGGCACTGACCATATTAACATTGTCATAAAAATTAAGGAACCTTGTGGAAAGAGACCACCCTCCCCAGGCCATTGAGAAGCTATCCTGTGCCCTACCTTTGCCTCCTCCGGACAACCAGCTCTTGCTAGAAAGCACCAAATGGACCCCAAGGCCAGTCACAGTAACACAGAAACAGCAGTGGCCACTGGAAGAGGACAGCAATCTGGCCAGCGGAGTCCATCCACAGGGTCTTTAAGGGCTTTCCCTCACCCTCCCACAGCCCCAACCAACGCAAAGATATGAGTTCAGTGGGGTGAGAGATGAGAGGTGGGAGACATGCTCCAACACACAACAGCAAGGGAGAAGTGGTAGCTGCAGGGTGGGCCGAACACTTGACCCCCACCCATCTGGTTCCTTATCGCTTGTTTGCCTCAAGGCTGAACACTCAGCCCCACTCAGGGCTGAACACTCAGACCCCACCTGTCTGGTGCAATAGAAACCCACATCTAGGCCCTGAAGACAGATGACGACACCCTTAATAACTACTGTGTGATCCAATCATTGTACACCAACAAGGCAGCTTGCAGACCCAGAGACCCTATTAGATTTTGGCTATAAAAACTCCTGCCTGGCCCTCTCCTCTCTCTCTCTCTCTCTCTCTCTCTCTCTCTCTCTCTCTCTCCCTCCCTCTCTCTCTCCCTCTCTCCCTCTCTCCCTCTCTCCCTCTCTCCCTCTCCCTCTGTCTCTCTCTCCCTCTCTCTCATTCCCTGCTCTCTTTCTCTCTCTCTTTTTCTCTTCCTTCCCTGTTAATCAGATACCATGGCAATAAAGGTCTCTTGGTCACTTTCGTGTCGTGGTCACTTTCCTTTCAAGAAGGAAACCACAGATGGTGAGATGAAGATTTTAAAGTGAACAAGACCAAGTCTTAAAATCAGAACTGAAGTGTTCTAATGACCCATTACTGACATTTATAGAAACAGATCAAATGGGCATTAGGGAGATTCCCTAGCCCCACAGATGAGGAACTCGTCAAAAGACAACTTTGGGGATTAAAAAAATAAAACCATGTTATGCCTTTGCCCCCAAAAGGTGAGATGCCTCACTAAATTAGTTACCCATTAATGAAACACAAGACCTTTTTTCCCCACTAACAACGTGTATACCACTACCCAAAGTTATTTTGGAGGTCACCAGGGAATTGTAATGAAAGCACATGCAAAGTGAGGATTTCGGGACTCTGTATGAATCACCAAGGTCTCTTCCAGGAACCTGCCTTGACATAAGTTCTACAAACCTCTCCCTGCCTGCCAAGCACCCAACCCAGGCTTCTCTTTCTCCCTCTTTCACTGTGGCCTCTCCCAAGTTTGTGTTCTACTTTCTGCTTTGCTTTGTCTCAGAAAACACACCCATAATTATAACAGTAGGTACCAAGCCCTCATGGAAAAAAGTATAGTTTTGAGGATTTTGTATGCTAATGTTTATAAATGAATTTGTAAGTCTTGTGCCAGTGACTTAAAGTTCAGTGATGAGAATCATGAACACTACTGCATTCCAGACATGGGACTGGACATGTAGCTCAGGGGTAGAGCACTTGCCCAGCAGGTGAGATTCTCTGAGTTCAATCCTTAGAACTGCAAAAAGTAAAATAAAATAAAAATTCTTACTAAAAAGCAAAAAACATAAACCCCAGGCTTGATTAACAAAGAGAGAAATGAGATTTCTAAACTTCCCAATGACTACCAAGTATATCAGAAATAACTTAGTTCAAATAGCTAAGTTTCAACCTAATTTTTTGGCCAGAAATTAAAGATGGTAATATTACTGTATCCTACTGATACTGAGTGATACTGTAACCAGTACAGGAAATAGAAAGTGGTGGCTGTATTCCAGCTATTTATTGTTGATTAGCTGCCTCCCAAATTAGACTCTTAACCAAACGAGTATGTGGTTTTATCTCATAATTTTGTGGGTCCATATTCGAGCAGGGCTCAGCCTACGTAATTCATGTGGCATCAATAGAGGTTACATGGTGGCACACAGCTGGAACATGGCCTCGTCTGGAGGGCCTCTCCTCCATCTGGCACTTTGGGGGGACGATTAGAAAGCTGGGCTCAGCTGACACTCTCAACGGAAGCACTGACCTGAGGCCTCACCAGCATGGAGACTCTTGAGTGGTTAGATACCTTCAATGGCCACTCAGAACACCAATAGCAAAGTCTCCCACACAAGAGGCCCAGTTCCAAACCACAGGGATTCCTATCAGCAAAGCTTAGAAATTCCAGAAAGTCACTCTGTCTCAGTCTTTGATTGATCTTGCAAGTCGTTAATGCCAGCCGGTACTTAGGGGAAGGAGATTTTAAACTCCACAGAATCTGTGGTCATCTTTAATCTGCTCTTAGGTCGTTAATCTACAGGCCCTGTTGAAATCCCCTTTGCTATCTGTCTGATGCTAGGATTAAATCATCACAGGGCAATGTCATCTCTTCACTCCTACCCAGTGATGTGGTACTACAGGTACCATAGCAAAATCAGAAATTTTACATTATTTTTAAGACTGGAAGAATGAATGACTATTATGAAAATACCATGCCAACATGGATATTAATAATCTTTATAATTCATTACTTTTGATAATTATAAGTTTAATACATAATGATGAGGCCAGCAAATTTAATATATAATGATAAATTTAATATTTAATATATAATGATGATGGTAAACAAATACGAGTTTTGAAACACAATACCTTGGTCCAAATCCCTGCTCTGTCATCTACTGGCCGTGTAAATTTGGACAAGGGGTTGAAATTGTTTTGTTTGGTGTTTTTTGTCTTGGAGTAAGGAGGTACTGGGGATTGAACTCAGGGGCACTCTACCACTGAGCCACATCCCCAGCCCTACAGGATCTCACTGAGTTGCTTAATACCTCACTGTTGCTGAGGCTGGCTTTGAACTCTTGATCCTCCTGCCTCAGCCTCCAGAGCTTCTGGGATTACAGGAGTGCACACCATGCCCAGCCGGGTTGAAATTTTTGATCCTTAGCTTTAAAATGAACATAACATTCATGGCAAGTATCTCAAGAGCCCTTGGCCTTTCGCTTTGAGAGTGTGTGTGTGTGTGTGTGTGTGTGTTGCTTGGGATTGAACCCAGGGCCTTATGCAAGGCATGCACTCTACCACTGAACTACATCCCAGCCAATAAACCCTTTGCATCTGTGTACATTTATTCAAGCAAAAAAAAAAAAAAAAAAAAACTGTGGAAGACTTTTATACACAGATATCCCTCAGTATCTGTTGGAAATTGGTTTTACAACTCCCCTCCCCATGGACACCAAATTTCACAGATGTTCACGTCCTTTCTATAAAATTGCATAATATTGCCTGTAACCTATACAAATCCTCCTGTATGCTTTCTATCATCTCTAGATTACATCGCAGCGCACAGGTCATATCAACAGTTGTCACACTACGTGGTTTATGGACCAGTGATAACAATTTTTAAATGTACATGTTCTGTACAGATGCGACCATCATAGACCTAAACACATTTGTACCTGTGGTTGGTTGAATTGGGGATGTGGATTCACAGATATGGAGGGCTGGTGGTACTTTCCAGGAGATCCCAGTGGACAAGAGCTCCATTGGCCATGGTAGGGACCTCTATTACTCACCTTAGCTCCGTGTTTCCTGAATTCCTGGCCAACTCTCCAGTATCCTTCACTTCTGCTAACTGGAATTGCTTCCCTGATAGACTACCTGACTCCAAATCCTTGTGTCAGGGTTTACTTTCAAGGGAACCACAATGAAGGGAATTCTAACTTTATAGGATCGTTCTAAGCATAACACAAATTCAGAAAATCATAATAAAAAAAGAAACAAACAAATGTCTGGCACATGGTTGATCCAATCTCTGCTCTTTTCAGGTGCCCCTCCATTCACCTCTCGCACACCAGGCCAACCCTGTCCCTGCTCCATCTGTTTCTCCTAAGGAGGAGCATTCCCCCTTCCTCTCTGTGTCAAAATCTCACCCCGTGGGTGGATTTCCCTGATTATACCTGCTCACAGCTATAACCACGCTTTCCATGAGTTTATATTATATTGGGCTCATTATATCATCTTTGCCTTCTCTGTGAAAATTCAGCTCCCACAGGGCAGTGAGCCGAAGAAGGAAAAATTTATATTTGTTGCATGAACAAACGAACAAAGAGTCAAGATGCTCTTTCCTGCTTTCTACTGAGCTCCCTCCAACCGACTCACACAAGCACCCTGGGAATCCCCGCCATGTTCCCGCAGTGCACTGTGGAAACTTGTACACACCCCAGTCTCCTCTCCAGGACGGTTCTGAGGTCTGGGCTTGTTTGTGTATTTTCTGTCTCCTCTCTCTACCTGCCCCCTCTTCTTTCCCTCCCTCCTCTCTCTGGTACAGTTTGAAGGTCTTAGCTTGTTTGGTTATTTTCTCTTGCCCTTTCTTTTCCTCTATTCCTTCCTTCCTTCCTCCCTCTTTCCCTTCCTCTCTCTTCTCCTTCTCCCTCTCTTACTCTTTCTTCCCCGCCTCCCCTCTTTCCTTTCTCTCTCCTTTTTTCCTCCCTCCCTCTCTCTCTTTCCCTCCATCTCTCATCTCTCCCCTTCCTTCCTTCCTTCCTTCCTTCCTTCCTTCCAAATTCCAGCATATAAACTCTGTGGTCAACAAGAATCCAGGCATGTCGGTGTCAGCCCATCCTAGGTTTTGTCTGTCTGAATTCCCTAGGATTGTTCAATTGCACACAGGGCCTGACATCCAGCTTTGCCCCAGATTCATCCCCTCCCCAAAAGCAGGGATCGCCAGCTGTCCTATAACCCTACAGTGTTCTCATTGGGAAAAGAAGTAGTTCCAGGAGAGGGGAAGTCGGGCCTGAGAGCCAGGTGTGGGGCTCCCTGTCACAGGTGTGAGCAGAGGCACTTGCTGGAAGCCCCCTGCTCTTTTCACATCAGCCCTCAGAAACATGTTGCTAGATCCCTAGGAAATGGGGACTTTAAGAACAGAAAAGCAAACCTTCAGAAAAAGTGTTAAGGTAGGAAATGGAGTGCAGGAAGCTGGGGTATGGCTTTCCTAGGCTTGTGGGGACAGGAAAGCCATGTGACGGTTCTGATCAATGAGGCAGAAGTCTGCAGGGAGCTATGAGAAGGGTTTCCAGGGAAAGGTGAAAATAAGGCTGATGTTTCCTTTTCCCTTCTATCTGCCTGGACTGTAGACGCCACATCTGCTACCCAACAGTCATCTTCTAACCATGAGGAAAAATCAAAAATGAAGGCAGCATGACTCTGACATCACTGAGCTGCTAGGCCTTCCTACCTCAGGTAATGTGAGAGAAAACCGAGCACCCATTTTTATTTAAATAACTCTCCATTAGTTCTTGGCTGTTCCCTGCAGCCGAATGCATCCCCAATTGATACAGATCTAGAGCTAAAGAAGATTTGGGTTGCTGTTTGCATTTCCCCATGTCTTAGGGCCACCACAGACTGGCTGAGCCAGGGAAAGCATGCCCAACCTGTGGAAATGTCCTGCCAGCTCTCGTCCCACAAGCTTCTAGAGCACAGAAAAATACTGCACAACCCACTGGTGTGCTTCCTCCCAAGCCCTCACCAAGCACAGCCTCTTACTCATGCTGGTGTTCATTGGATGTTATTTGAAAGTCATGTGCTTCTATGCAGGAAATAACAGAGAATCTCCTTTGGGCTATTGAAGAAAAATTGTGATTTAAGAAATATGGTGACAGTAACGTCAGTCAGCATAGGGAATTCAAAAGGCCATGGCCCCACCTATCTCAACCCCAATCCAACACTAGATGCCCTGTATTTAGGGGACGGTGGAAAAAGGGACCCTGACAGCACCTACTTCATGAATTTTCTCCCTTGAAGGATCACCATTTCAAGTATATTGCAGGAAATTTTTATTTAAACAGTTAAATGAACAAGGGAAATCTACCTATCTTTCTACATATATATAAACAAAAAGCTCTGGCCACCCGAGAGCCCTCTTATCACGATCCTTTATCTCTGGGAGAGTTCTGAACTCACCCCAGGCTTTTGACTTTGAAGATAAGTCTCCGAATTTCCTCAGGATGGAGGCTGCTGAGTACAAGCTGACTCAGAAAGACAGAGCAAGTCCAAGTGCTTACCGAGAAAGTATACTCAGCACCTGATAGGACTCCCGAAGGAGTTTATTCTAAAAATATTTTCATTAGAGTCTGAAATGATTTAATCACAGGCTTGTATATAGTCAGGGCTCAGCAAGTACTCTGTGTCCAATTGTGATACACTTTCAGACTTTATTTTTAAACAGGAAAATGTGAGTCCAGAGAACAGAAAACATTTAGAATGGTGTCAGTGATAACCAGGAAAAATCTCCTTTCCTGCTCATACCAAACTCCCAAGCTTCCCTACTTTGCTGACAGATATCTTTTTTTTTTTTTGGTAACAGGGTATGAACCCACTGAGCCACATCCCCAGCCCTTTATTTTATTTTCTATTTTGAGACAGGGTCTCTTTAAGTTGCTTAGGACCTCCCTAACTTGCTAAGGCTAGCTTTGCACTTGGCAATCCTCCTGCTCAGCCTCCCAAACGACTGGGATTACTGGTATGCACCACCACACCTGGCTCTGATGAATATCTTAAGTCTAAAAACTAAAAAGGAGATTTTGAGTGCTCTTCTTATAATAAAGGAGCTAAAGATGCAGTGGGCAGAGTCTGGCAGTGTTAGATGTTGGAGAGAAAAGACTGATTTCTGAAGAAGAGGGAGCAATTCCTGGAATACAATTCAAGTCTCCTCTTTTGATTACAAGGAATAATCTCCTTGTTAGCCCTCCTTGGGATTAACTGAGGCAAGTTACTGAAGCCTTCAAACCCTCCATTTCCCCACATGTAAATTAGGGGAATCATTAGTGGTTTGAGTAAATGAATGAGATCATGTTTAAAAAATTACTTAGAGCTGGGCACAGTGGTGCATGCCTGAATTCCCAGCAGCTCAGGAGGCTGAGGCAGGAGGATTGAAAGTTTAAAGCCAGCCTCAGCAACTTAGTGAGGACCTAAGCAACTTAGCTAGCGAGACCCTGTCTCTAAATAAAATATAAAAAGGACTGGGGTGTGGCTCAGTGGTTAAGCACCCCTGGTTCAATCCCTGGTACCAAAAAATGATAAAAATTGCTTAGAGGCTGTCCTACTGGCTCAGTAAATAACATCCACTCCAACTGTGATGGTCACCGGCATTCTGGGGTCCAGTAAGAGGGGTCCTCCCTGCCAGCTTGGGGACTCAGGAAAGACTTCCAGGGAAGACCTAAACAGAAAGAAAGATTCAGCCGATTGGACAGAATGAAGGAGTTACCAAACCCCAGAAAACAGCACATGCCAAGGCTCCAACACAAGAAAATAATAGAGACTTGAGGGGAATCGCAAGTGCTACTGTTTGGCTAGCCATGGGCAAGGGGAGAGTTGGAGAACTGGTGGGAGATGAAGCCACAGAGCTAAGCACTTACCTGTTCATTCAGTAAATATTTTCTGTGCACCTGCTATATGCCAAGCCCTATCTCCTGGAAGCTGAAAGACAGAACAGTAGTGAATCAATCAAGATACAAAGCCCTGGTCTCCTAGAGTTTGCATTCTAAAAGGAGACAGAGTAGACAAGACACTTGAGCTGAATAAGCAGACCGGAAAAGGTCTCCACACCTTAAGTAAGGAGTCTGTGGGCATTTGGCAGTTATCAAAAAGCCTGAAGCAGAAGAGTGGCATGATCAGGTGTGGGCTCTCGTGGGAGGGCCAGAAGTGGGAGGCCAACGTGGAGACCAGTGAGAATGCTAATTCCAGGCTAAAGTGGGAGGCTGGGCTACTCATAAGCCTGAAATGGAACTGTGACTGAAGACAACAGGGAACCGGCATATGTGAGAGCCGCACCTGTGTGTGGCCCTGAAAATGCCCCTGACCCCACACTCCTGGGTTTCATCATCTCTCCACTTTGGCTCCCTCTAGTGGCAGACGGTAGAGTGTTCAGACTCCCAGGGGAGGATCTGATTGGTTCAGCCGATCTCACTCCTCCCTAGGGACTGCATCCCTCAGGAAGGAACCTTGGCATGGGCTGTTTCCTGGGAGATGCATCCCTGCCTCCTTCATCAGGGACCTGTGGTTCTGGAAGCTTCCCTCAGATTAGGGCAGAGGGCCTTCTCTTCATTGCCCTTCTATGTCTGGGTACCCTTTTTTTGGCTGTTCAGGGCTCATTCACAGTTGTGAACTTTCCTCCTCAGAGCACAAGTCCACCACAGGCGTTTCCCCTCTCATATCTCAGGCTTTGGAGACATGAAGATCAATCAGATCTTGAACCTACCCTCAAGTTTCTCAAAGTCTAGCTAGAGGGAAAAGAGGGAAATTCAATTAGCCATCACAGAAAGTAGAAAGCTCTAAATGCTAAAATAAAGACCCAGTGAGGTGCTTGGAGAATTCAGGACTGCTAGAGATCATTTCATTGTGTGGAAAAGGATTTATAGTGGTGGTGACATTTGAACAGGGCTCAAGAGAAAATAAGATTTAGAGAGGAGGGAAAAGATGCAAACAAAGCCAATTGTAGGAAAGTTAACAGCTGATGGGGAAGTTCTTCCTCTTGCCACTTCCCTTGAATGCATAAGTCATTCATTCATTCACTCATTCATTCATGGACAACTGCTGGTCTATTGTGTACTCATACAAATGTCCCAGCAGCCGTAGAATGAGACTAGGCCAGACAGGAAATGAGGACTTGAACTGCAACTTTCAAAAGACTTTGGTTCCATTCCCTGGAGCCTGACTTTCAGCGGCATAGACCAGTGGCACTCAAACTTTTTGACCACAGCTCAACAACCTCTTCTGTTTCTACTTTCCAGGGAAAGAACTCTCTTATAGTAATGAAGAATTGGGCAGGAAGAATACAAATAAAAGTTGTAGTAAAATAGTTGGACATAACCAAGAAATGTTAATTTTTTGAGAAGGCCACACAGGGTCCCCACTCCTTATATTTCTAGACTCTCAGCCCTGGTAGAAGAGATGTGCTTAGTCTGGTCTCCTTCTCTGTCTCTTAGGAGGCAGGTCATGGACAGAAACAAGCTGCTCTGGGCTCCTCTGTGGCCTAAATTCTCCAGGGTGTTTCTGGCATGCCCAGAGATACTGATTGTAAGCTGTCACGTGGGAAACCCATGAGACAGAAATCTAGAAGACTATGCTGGGACAGATGAATGAAATAATGAGTGTGTGAATGCATGGATTTCTGGTACAGAAAGCAAAGAGCACATAGCACCAGCCCTCAGGCAATGGAAAATAAAAGAAGTTAAACCAGGGGTGAATTCCCATTAGAACCACCTGCAAGTACTGGCAACTCCCACAGTCAAGGCTACTCACAGCAGAATGCCCGGGGGGTGGCCCAGTCACCCGCCACGTGGCCTCCATCTCCCCAGATGATCCCAGTCTGCAGCCAAGGCTGGGAACCTCCCACTTAACCATTATACAGTCACTCAAGGTCCATCCCTCCACTCTGAAAGATATTTTTGTGAGAGGAAACAAAGCATCTTGAACATTCAAAAGCCGAAGGGAAATCACGTGCTGCTAGCACATGCTGACAGGGCAACTCTCACTGAAATCCCGGGGTACAGGCAGTGTGGGTAACCCGCTGGGGGCAATTATGCAGCCCAAATGGGGCTGGGAAAGTACCCTTTCCTTGGGAAAGGTGCAGAGATCTAGAAAGTTCTAGAGGAGGAGGCCATGGCAATTGCTGACAACAGAGGGGAAGCTCTGTCCACCAGACAGGACTGAAATGAGCATTCTCAGGAAAAACCATTAGGAGAAATTCCAAATATGCTGGATGGGAAGAAAGTCACCAAAATAAAATAAGGCCCCGAGCCTGAGCAATCAGGAGTACTCCTGAAGATGAATGCGTTATTCAAGAAAGCACAGGGTCCCAGATACTGGAGGGAGAGGTAAGATGCATGGGTGGAATTCCCCCCAGATGCAATGAGCATGTGATTTCACTAACTCCTGTTAAGCTAATTGGCCAAAGGTGGCTTACATTCTCAGCTCATGGATTCTAGACTATCCATAAGAGCAGGGGTGCTCGGCCTTTGTGTAGAAGAACCAACTGAAAAACTTGTTAAACTACAGACCCTGGATCACCCGGAGTCTCTAATCAACAGGCCGATCATTTCTAGTGAGTTCCTGGGGGTGCTGACACTTCTGGTGTGGGGTCTCTGTGCAGAGAACCAGCAGCTAGGCTGGTCTCCATCTTTCCTCAGATACCCTCAAGGCCCTGCTGGGGCCACTGTCAACACTCAGTACAGGGTCCTGGGAGCAATGTTTGTCTGGGGAATCACTCCAGTGCCCAGAAATGGCTTGTTTTAAAAATGTAGTGCAGATTGGTCGGGCTGTGCTAATCTTGCATTAACACCTGGAACTCTTCAAAAGGGGACAGATGAGAGGCCAATTCAGTGCCCAAGATCCTAGGGAGCCACACCCTACCCTCCAAAAAAAAAAAAAAAAAAGTGACAACCCAGATTGAAACCCCTCTTGTTGGGGCTCAGCAAGAAGGAATTATGGAAGGAGAAACTAAGATTTTGATTTCAAAAATTCTGAGATTTGTTTTACATCCCTTTTAGATATTGCCAACATTTCAGTGCAACACTAACGTTTTGCTGTTCACATTTGCAAGGTCTTATGGTGGCTGCTTTACTGCACTTAATAAAGGATACTTGGTATTCTTGTTTAAAAAATAATAATATTGGGAGCATCTATTTTGTTGGATCTTTACTTTGGGCTGTTTAATTTCCTTGCAAAACTTCTGATGCTCATTTCAGGCGATGCCGGATGAAGTTGTATTGACTGTGTGCTTCTGATGGTTACACACCTGGAAGCCTGCAGCCCTGGAGAGACTGCCCCTCCCCACCTGCTCTAAGGAGCTCTCACACTCTGGATCACTACACACCTGCCCAGCTAGGGACGGACCCTACACCCCAGAGCTCGTTGGTAATTCAAACCAGCCAATCATATCTTGCCTCCCCGCCTCACCCATCTCTGCACCCACAGAAACTCTCCCCTGGCTCCCTCTGCCTCCTGATCAAGCCTCATGCTTCCCATGCCCCTTCCCCATGATGTGGCGTGGCCCCTCCTCTTGGGCTCTGTAGTATATACTGTATTTCCTTTAATGCACTTGTCCTTTGATCTGTTGGCCTCACCCTATCTGCATAATAATAACATCTATATTTTCAAACAGCAATTTGTAATAGGGAATGCCACAAGGTGCATTGTCAGCCTTAGGGACAGCACCGTTTTGAAACTAGTTTAATTTACATACAGTTCTTAACCATTTTTGAGCTTTCTGGGGGCTAAATCTTCATTAGCCCCTGAAGGGCTCAGGAAAGTTCAGGGAGTCACACCTGTATTTCCCTAGGAAAGCAGGCTCAGGAAGGTGAAGGAGCAGGACGGTTTTGATGGACAGCTCATCATGCCAGGGAAACCCAGCAATGCCTCAGTGGACCTTGGATTTGTTGGGGGGGGTCCCAGAGGCTAAGCCTACAAATCACTGGGAAGCCCTGTAGGAAAGAGGGACACTTGGTCCCCCTTTCTGATGCTTCCTTTCCTAGGATCATGTTAGAGCCACTCTGGTCCCCTCACAGTGATTCCAGACACATCTTCTGGTGAGTTTGGAGGGGGACTGAATGGATGTGGCTCATCTCTTCTTGGGACTCACGTTTCCCCAGGAAAGCAAATATTTACTCTGCTCCTTCCTGCCTTAACCTTGACTCAGACCAGCGCCTGCTAGGGCCCAGCTGTTCTCCAGCTGTGTTCAGTTCTGAGATTTAGTTTCAGGACACCCACGGCTGCTGCACCACCAAGCTACACTCTCTAAGACGTAAGTAATATTTAAACTAAATAAGCCTCAGTTCCCTTATCTTGAGAATGCACTGTAAAATTCTTGCCTGGTAAAGTTTACTTTTAGCATTATATTGGGTAAAGTCTAGCACAGTGCAGACAATAACATGTTGGTTTCCCCCTTCTTCGTTCTGTTTACCTTGCCTCCCCAATTTTTTTTTTTCATCTAAAACCTTCTCTCCCCCAATCTTTGCATCTATCTGTGTCAACCTGGCCCCAGTGGATTGGCCTCTCTCAGGGACCTGGTGACTGTAGACTGAGCGGTTTCCGAGGAACCAGTGGGCAGGAGTCTCTTGGCAGGAAGCTTTGTTTCTCTTTGCTTTGTCTGAGGAAGTGGTTTTTGCAAACATGCCAGAGAGAAGGATGCCCCGCTGGAAAGGTATGAGCCCTGTGGAAAAGGTGACAATACACCACCTCTGCTTTGGAGCCTGGCCAGCCACAGGAGCCACGGAAGGGGAGCTTCCATGAGTGCACAGGGAGGCTGTAGCCCAGAATGACAGCTGGACAGCTTGTCCTCCGGACGCCCAGGGCAGTGCCCGTGGGGGATGACGGTGATTTCTTGGAGCCCAATGACATTAACAAGTAGCCCTGAAAAAGTGGCATGCATGGCAGATGCCCATGGGTGGAGTCCACACGTACAGAAAAACAACCTCAGAAACACAAGTAGCATTTGTGTGTCCAAGCGAGCTCTTGGCAGGAGGTCATGGTAAAAAGGCAGTGCAAGTTTGAGAGCAGGAGCAGAAGAGGAATTTAGCTGAGTGCTGCTAATAGGACCCCATTTGTTCACACAGGCCTGGAAAATCCAAGTAATGGGTCATCTGTCCACACAGCAGACACTCTGTAACTGCCTTCCACCAGTACCAAGACGATGGGCCCAGTGCTGGGGTTGCATCAGTGAGCAAGAAAACCCCTGCCCTGAGAATTTTACAGGAACTATACATCCCACTCTTTCTTTATAAGAACCCCTACCATCTCTCACAGATATTTGAAATACTAGAGACATCCAATTTACCTTTTAGTGCATAAATAATTATTTGTGTCTGTTGGGGCTATCCCCTGCTGTCCTTGGTTAGTTTCGAGAGGTGACATCTTATCACCTAGGGCTTGCTTTATTTCTCAGAGGCAGTGCAAGGAAGTGTCAAGTTTCCACACCTCGTCTCCCCCTTCCCTGCATCTTTCATAAAGGCACAGTTTAACCTCTTGAAGATTAAAACAATAGGCTCAATCTAACCGAAATGAGTCACATTAAGAAGCCAACTTGTTCAACTTGTGGGTTTAAAATGGACTCAGGTGCAGAGAGTTAGGTTAATCACGATCCTTGATTCAATATGCACATTCTCCATTGGTCCCTGAATGACCTGTTTCTTCATCTGTTTATTTGATAATAAGTTAAACAATAAAAATCCTCTGCCCAACATGAGACCAAGAAGAACCCCCATGCAACTTACATCTTCCTATCCATCCCAGTTCTTGTCCCCTGGCTGTTGCCTGACATCATCACTATCCACACACACACATGTAAAATCACGTGTGTGACACAACTTTAACCACAGATGTATGAGTGTGTGAGAGAGCTTAGTTTTAGTTGTTTTTCACTTTATGTCAAAGAGCAACGAGCTATAAGCAAACATTTCTTGGACTTACTGACTCAATAATATATTTCTAAGATCCATCCATATTTTGTTGCAAGCAGTTCATTTATTAGAGTAGTTACCACTATAAAATCCACCGCCCTATTTTACTGCGGTTCCTGTACCCTACTCATAGGGGTTGCTCCTAGATTTCATTTTACTCTTTACTAAGCAAGTTTTCAAATACACACAAAAGTGGACAGAATGGCCTAAGGAGCCCAGAGTAGCCACCATGGGTGTCGATTGTTATCAACACGTGGCCAACCTTGTTTACTCTTCCACCCAGCCCTGGATAATTTTGAATCCGATCTCAGATATCATCCCATAAATAATTCAGTATGTCTCTTACAAAGAAACAACTCTTTTTAAAAATTGTATCAACCCCAATATCACACTTATCCCATAGGTGAGCATAAATCCAGTCTTCACAACTCCCTGCTCCTAGTGCTTTTCCTAAACACCATGGCCCCATGCTGCGCCCCTTGGGGAGGAGGAAATACAGACCCGGGCTGCCGACGGAGGTTCTGAGAAGTCGTCGGCAGTTCTTTCTGGCTGCAGTCAGCTTCTTTTCTGGGTCAGTGCTGAAACTGCCAGAATCTGCAGGTGGGGAACTCCAGAGAGCCCTGGAGGAGTCCCAGGAAGGAAGAGAAGTAAGCGTCCATGGTACCCAACCTGCAGATGCAGAAGCCATTGGTGATGTCCTCACGTGGTCCTTCCATCACAAACCTGTTTCCTGCCTTTAGTGGATAAAATCCTGCTTTGATTAGGGGCTCAAAGGCCTCTGCCTCCTCTTCCTACTTCCTCCCCACCCCCACCACATGCTTAGAAAATAGAAGAAAGGATGGAAGAGGAGATAAAGATACAACAGCTGAGGTCAAAAGCCTTCAGGGGTTTCCTTAGTCTAAACCAGGGGGAGGCAGTCTTGTTCTATAACAGTCCAGAGAGTAGATATTTTAGACTTTGCCTCCTCAACTATTCTGTCTTCAAGGAGTGAAAACAGTCCAAGGCAGTACGTAAACAACCAGGAGTAGCTATAATTCGCACTTTATAAAACCAGAGGGCACAGCAGATTTGGCCCCCAGGCTGCAGTTTATCCACAGTCTAAACAATACAACTGTTCTAAATTTTGGTCTGTTCCTACTCTGGTTTTAATTATTAAATAGTTAACGACAGTTAAAAATTTTTTTAAAGGAAAGATAAAATGTAAAGTAAAGTTTAATAGTCAAAACAATTACTATGATTATTCCCATTTTTCAAATGACAAAATTAATGAACTGTGAGATTAAAGGACTTGCCCCCAAACCACATGGGCAGCACTTGGACTTGGACCCAAAAAAATCTCTTAAAAGTTCTTCTTTCTAACTTTCCTGTTTGTCCATATGCAAAGTTCAATATTGCTGTAACCATAAATTCTGCATGAAACAATGCATTGCTGTCCCTTAACATTATAAATATTTGTCTCAAAATCTTGACAGTTATAACCAATAATTGTAGCATGATTTTTCATCATTCAAATAATAGCGTTCACTAAATTAGTTCATACATCTAACCATTTTCTTTCAAGGGATTATTTCTTAAGCTGAATTCCTGGGCCTCTTTGGCACCAGTCTGACTCTTAAAGTGATATGCTGGGGAGGAGAGGGCTGATCTGTGCCATTTGCCAATTTTTATGGGGTAATTCTCTGATGATGGTGGATTTTTAATTGTCAATGTGACATCACTGAACAGCGATGGGAAGAGAGGCAGATGCTTAGCACTGACAAGTGGATGCAAGTTGGCCCCCTGGACCCCTGGCTTGGTCCATATTGCCTTTGTATTTCCCAGGACCAAATTTTAAACTGAATTACAGGGTGTGTAAGTGATGGCTTCCTAACAGCCTGGATCTCACTCTTGAGCCTTGGTATCTCTGAGCAGCTGTAATTTGCATCTCTGATTTTCATCTTTCCATGTGCTCCCTACTCACGGTCTCTAGCAGGATGAGGAGCTACTACACTGAATGTTTGTGTCTTCCTAAAATTTGTATTTGGAGACCTTAAACCCCTATGGTGTGGTAATGGGAGGTGATGTCCTGGGGGGGGTGACCAAGTCATGAAGACAGTCTTCTCTGAACCAGCTGCCCTTGCCACACACCCAGTCGGCTGGTATCTTGATCCTAGACTTCTTGACCTTCAGAAATGGGAGAATTAAATTTCTGTTCTTTATAAGCCACCCAATTTATGATATTTGATTATAGCAGCCCAACTAGATGAGGAAAGATACCTTTCATAAAACTTTATATGTTACGAGTTATTAATTCTTTAACTTATCTGACATGATTTCCTTCCAACTTTATCTTCGCTATTTTATGGTGTAGAAATTGTGATTAAGCCTATTAATCTTTTCTCTTGCAGTTAGTTCCCTTATGGGGAGTGAACACGAAAGGTTCATCTTATTTTCTTTTATTCGATAAATATTCATTAAATGCCACCTTCACAGGGCTGGGGAGACACGTGTGATCAAAATGACATCTCTGCCCTGGCAGATCTTCCATCCAGATGGGGAACACAAATAGGAAATGAGCAGGCACACATACATTGGGAGGTCCAGTGGGAAGAGTATCAAAGGATGAAGCAACATGAGGGGACGAAAAAGCCTCTGAGAAAGCCACATTTAAATTTAAACAGAGCCATATTTGTGTCGTTTTGATCACAGGTATATCTCCAGTCCTGTGAAGGTGGCATTTAGTGAATATTTATGGAATAAAAGAAAAGAAGATGAACCTTTCGTGTTCACTCCCCATAAGGGAACTAACTGCAAGAGAAAAGACTGATAAACTTAATCACAATTTCTATACAATAAAATAGCGAAGATAAAATTTGAAGGAAATCATGTCAGATAAGTTAAAGAATTAATAACTCTTAACACATAAAGTTTTATGAAAGGTATCTTTCTTCATCTAGTTGGGCTGCTATAATCAAATGCCATAAATAGGTGAAAGAGTGAGCCAGGCTGATCTTCCTGCCATTTGTCTTTGTTTTAATTCAACCCATTTATCCGTGTGTAATTCTTTTGAAGTATGTTATAAAAGAGGCTCTGGTTCTATTTTTTTCCAATTTGCATATAATTATCTCAGTGTCCTTCTTGTTTTCAGAAGTGTTGTTATGAAGCTGGGTCCATTTCTGCAATTGCCAATATGCTCCAGCTGGTGTCTTTTGGGGATCATCGTAATTCTTTATTAATCACTATTTTTGGATCATCTTTCCCAAAGAATTCACCGACTGTATTGATTCTTCTGCCTGAGCATTTCTAAGTCATCCCTGCCAGGATCAAAATAAGACTTCCTGCTCTGAATGGCAAACTGTCAACTAGGCATCTACACCACCTTCCACACAGCCTAGACAATCTTTATATTTTGATGAGTGAACAGATGAGTTTCAAAATCCATTTAGAGGTTTTCCACTCCTCGTTTTTTAAAATCCATCACAAGTAGCGGAAAGCTATTCAAGCCCACCCATATGCACATTTGCTCCTGTCACTGAGATTCTGAAAAATAAGGACTACAAGACTTCAGTCCAGTACAGCCCCCCAACAACTTTGTTAAACAACTGAAGAAGAGAAGAGTCCCTCAAAATGACCCAGCCAGTATGGAGGAAAGGGAGGGGGGAGAGGAGAAGGAAAGACAGTGCAATAAGTCTGACATGACTTTCCTGTGTACATATATGAATACACCACAGGGAGTCCCACCCTCCTGAACATCCACACGAAATTAATTTTTTTAAAAAATAACCGTGGGGGCTGGGGTGGTGGCTCAGTGGTAGAACATTTGCCTAGCAGGTGTGAGGCACTGGGTTCAATCCCCAGCACATTTTTTTAAAAAATTAAATAAACAAAATAAAGATACTGTGTCCATCTATAATTTAAAAAAAAAATTAAATAATAATAACTGGATAAATGGCAGAAAATCAGTAGAGGGAAGGGAACAGGGGTGGGGGAGGGGAGGGGAAGGAGGGGTGCTGGGGCTGAATTAGAACACGCTGTATTCCGTGCTTCTATAATTATGTCAGAATGGATTCTACTGTCTTATACAACCAAAAAGAACCAATGAAAGAAGAAGGAGGAGGAGGATGGTGGTCGCGTTGGCATTCCCACTTCCTTTATTGCACGGGTTTGGGACGGGAAGTCTCAGAGGCCGGTCTTGAGCGCTGTCAGCCCACGTGCTTTCTCAGTTCTGTGTTTACAGCGTCTGTACATCCAAATTCCCCCCAAAACCAAGAAGACCAGCGACAAGGGAGCCAACGCAATGCCCCAGGAGAACGTGGAGGAAGCTGTGGGGAAAGCAGAGACATTATCAGGATGGAACTGTGTCTCACAGCAAAACAGGAGGGGCAGGGTGGGCTGAGAAAAAAGGAAGCAGATAAATGTGCATTGGTTTCCAGAAAGTAGGTTCCTTATGCCCAGATCAAGGACATTTGAGAATGACATCTGAGGCAATAGAGACACAATCCCAGTTAGATAAGATCTGTTAATCAAAAACATCACAAAGTAGGGGCCCATGCCAAGGGACCAAGTGTTCCAAATGTGGACAGTGTGCACTTAAGATGCTGTCTGTTTACACCTCAGTGAACCATCTGTGACTTGGCCAGGGAACTGTCTGCCTTTCTTCAATGAGCATGGAGATCATGAGGATTGACCCAGGAAAACAAACTTAGAGTCAAGGTCCCGGATGCCAAGATCATTGCTTAAATCCAGCAACTGCAGATTCTATTCCTTGACATCTCTAGGTTATGGAAATATAGGAAGAAACTGTAAACCAAAAGTTAAATGGTAAATATGGGAATAGGGTGTTATTAAACACATTGTTTTTGAGGCCGGAATTTCACCTTTTTTAAGCTTTTGTTTGCCATAATCTGGTTAGACACTCAGGAATCAATATACTCTCAACCTGATTCTCCTGAGGATTCCTATACCTTAAAAATTCACCCAGATTAGAAATAAATGAAGCTTGTGATTTTTCAGCAGCCAGATGAATATGCTTATTGGTCCTTAGGAAAGGCTCAGCCTGTGCCCTCTGGGTTCAGTCACAGCATGCCCAGCCAAGGACACACAGACACAGGGCTCTGGTGAAGGAAAAATGTGAAAGGTTTCCAGCATCAGGACCAGACGAAGCACGGGTTCCTTTGGCTCACTAGTCTGATTCCCAGAGGGAGGAAGCTGCTTTTTATGGGATCCCCATGTCCAAATCTGTACAGTGACAATCTCACTGTCTTCTCTGCCAGCCTGCTCGTTATGAAAATAATCAGAAACACCACGCTTCACACATATGTCCTGGTTCTCAAACTTCCATAGGCAAGGAGTTTGGGAAACTGCAACCTTCAGCTGCCCACCAGGAAAACGCACCTGGGAATACTTGGGAAGAGTCCATGGGTCTGTGTTTTTAACTAGTGGCTCAGGTAGTGCAATTCTGGTAGCACAGAGAGCTGAGCAAAGCTGTGCCAGCTGTTGATACCTCTCCTGAAACTTGGCCAAATCATCAAACTTCCAAATTAAAGTATGTCCAACAGTTTCCTCCTAGCAAAATGTGGACATGTGCAAGCATAGTCAGAAGGCATCATTGAGATCCCTGCTGGGAATTGCTTTGGGCTAGGGGCTGTTGTCTTTGCAGTCTGTCAACAGAGAGGACATCATCTGCACCTCCCTTTCCTGCTCAATGTTTGAACGTTCAGGAAAAAAAAAAATGTCAAAAATGATGACATGAGGGTCTTGCTTTCCTTTTTTCAATGTCCTTAAGTGGACACCGGGTTAATTTGGCTACAGCCTTGCTCTTACTCCTTGTAACCTAATGGCTTTGACCTTAAAGCCACCCTGAACCCTGGAGTCTTTCAGTATCCGGCTTTTGTAGGATGGAATTTTTCAACTTCAAGATAAAGAATGACCCACCCTCTTCTAGAAGCCATGTGAGGACAGCTGATCCTGGTGATCCAAGGCAGAACCACAGGAGGACACAGGGTAGCTTAAAGTTCATAGCAGAAATTATTTTGCTATTTAACCTTTGCCAAAACTTATCTTGCTATCTGAACTTTGTATTTGAGTATGATCTCCCAATGTCCAGCCTCTATCACACCAAAAAAAAAAAAAAAAATTAAAAGTAGGAGATTTTTTTTCTGGGCTTCCCTAACAGGCAATGCAAGAAGACCACCTAAGGAATCTTCTGGAGAACCTGTAGCTTTGTTCAGCATCCATTCAACGTGTTGTTTTCTCCTCTGTCCCCAATATACATACCTTCTTTGACTGTGGTTTGTAGTGTCTGAAAACTCAGTGTATTAAGGACGACACATTTAAAATCTGTATCCAAATCCTCTCTTAAGACTGGATTAAAAATCAGCGGCACTTCAATGTAGTTCTCATTGTTTTCTGAATATTCCCTAGGTGAGAAAATATTCACTTACACATGGTATAAACATAGGCATCTAAACAGTCTCAAACTAGAAGAACCCATTGTGCTTAAATTGATTTAAAGTTTCATAAAGTCAGGAGAATTTTTCATCATAATTATCTGGGAGAATTTCTAAGCCTCTTTTAGAAGACAGAGTGTCATTGAAGATGCTGGTCATTGTAATAGGACCTCTGTTAGACTGACAACTTACATTCTCATTTTGGTTTGGTTGATGGAAAAAAAAAAAAATCTTTTTTTCTGGTATTAGGAATTGAACCCAGAGATGCTGTACCACACTGACCTATATCCCTAGCCCTTATCATCTTATTTTTTTTTATTTTGAAACAGAGTGTCACTAAATTGCTGAGGCTGGCCTTGAACTTGCAATCCTCCTGCCTCAGCCTCCCAAGTCATTAGGATTACAAGCATGTCCATCATGCCCAATCAAAATTTTTATTTTTAAAGACCCTTGACAAACAAAGATCCAGTAGTGGGAACAGAAACATTTGTTTAGGGGAATCTTGAGTCTCTCACCAAGAAATTATTCACATATTGAAGAGGAGGGCACCTCTAGGACTCCATCCCTCAGCGGTGTCACCTCCTCATTTCTACTGCCAACTGTCACTCTGAAACTCTAGTCCAGGTCAGAGGGCTGCAGAGTGGAAGAGCTCTAGTGGGGATATCTGCCATTCACAATGTCAGCGGAAGCTGAAGACACTTCACTGCTATCTATTCACATGAATAAAAACCTTGTGGAATGGATCCACTGGGACTACTTTTGTTTTATCTGGAAGAAAAATGTGTTCCTTTAAGTAAATGAATAGCATGAGTGAGCTGGCACAGAGCATTTAGTCGTGGCCAAGTCTTCCACAACAAAGACTCGCAAGCCAACTGTTACGCTAATCCACGACCTTTTTATCTACTAATTCGCATCCAGAAAGAATTTTTCTGATACGTCTTTCAAAAAGGACAAAAGAAAAGCAAGCAAAAGTTCAGGCTGATTCAAAGCATCAAAACGATAAATTTAAAAACACTTGAGGATTTGGAACGTGGAATGGTCTCCCTTCCTCTCACACAAATGCCTCCCATTTATGAAGTCTGATGCTTCTAGATTCAGAGTGAGGAAACATTTTCTGGAGATGACTGCTTATGAGAACTGCATTCTTTCTTTTATTAGACACTCTGACAGCCTACGATTCCCCCCAAGAAAAAGAAGAGGCATCCGTACAAATACTGGAGTTAGCTCTCAGTCTTTTGTCGGAATTTATGAAAATATTCGAGAGTGAGGTTGACAAGTGGCAAAGGGAAATGTATCAACTCCAAAATGGTTTTTTTTTTTTTTTAAGCCTGCAAAATCAAGAAATAAATCTTTAAAAACAGCTACAAAACGCAACATCCATACCAACTAGTCAACTGAAACTTAACTCACGTGGGTCTAGAAAAAGTTTGATTCTCAAGATAATTTTTAGCAAAATAGAAATTTTAAAATTCAAAACAGTCTCAAACTAGAAGCACCCCAAAAGTTACTTTTTTGTGAAACCACCCCAAAAGTCACTTTTACTGTAGTATGTGTGTCAGATTGATAGGCTGGATGTGACATTGTCTCCAGAAGGAAGAGGGAAAACTACAGAGGTCTCACAACAGAAGGCCCTCACCCACTTACTGGCGCGGCCCCTCGGTCACACGGCCTCCCGGGTAGGCACTCTCGATTTGGGTGCTGTTAGCTGTCCACCACAGCAGGGTGGTGTCAGGTGTGCTGGCTCCCAGAAACACCTTACACGGGATTGTCAGTCTGGACCCTGTGTTTAGCAAGACACGCACACCCAGCATCAGCACCCAGCATGGGCAAAAGAGTCACCCCAGATCCTCACATCTGTCCACAAGCCAAAGCAGGGGACCCCCCTCCTTGTCTTCTCAAACACCCCTCACTGGCCAGTTATTTTCTAGAAGGAAGATTAGTTTCCCCAAATGATTCTGTTCACACCGAGCGTTACTATTTAATATTCAGCTTGACTTCACCAATGACCACTCCTCTTCTCTGGGACCTTCTGAATTCGGTGGCTGCCTTCTTCCACCATGGATCCAAAACAAATCCAGATCCATGTGCAGATTCTCTCTCTTTGCCCACGGCTGCTCTCAACATGAACATTTCCCCCTGAGAACTCCAAGGTGGCTGGCATTTAGGATTAACCCTCTAAAAATCCAATTTCATTTTCTAAGGACAGCGCCCTCTACAGTTATGTGATGTGATGGCACTGGACACCCCTATGCTGCCTCTTTGTAAGTCACCAAAGGAAAAGAATAAATCCTGCCCAATTGTTTCTTCCTCCTGGGAATATGTATCCTATGGGGTGTCTTTTAATGCACCTAGCCCCACTTCAGGCTCAGAATGCCCTCCTTTCCCCATCCTTTGCCACTCCAGTGACTTTAAACGCTTCCCCCAGCCATGGGAGTGCATTAAATCCAGGTCACATGACCGCACCATGCACTGCTGAAAGCAATTGATGGGGAGCAGGGTTTCACTCAGCAGAGGGACATTGGGAGCTGGGGCACTGGCATCCAGGGAGCACCAACCAGTGTCCCCACTACCCTGGTTTCCTAGTAGTTTCCAGAGTCAAGGTGGCCATGCAGGATGCAATTCATGTAGCAGCCAGCTATCCCCGCAACAGCTCAAAAGCCCTCTTCCTATGGCCTCCATTTGAAATTTAAAACTCAAAACCAAGGCCAAACAGAAGTGCAAAACCATTTTTCTAAAGCACTCCATAGCCAGGGCTTGATAAATGAGCATCAGACCCACCAGACTATTATACAAACACAAAGACACAAAAGGGTGTGCTTATTGACATACAGACCTCAGTCTGTAGCCCAGCCTGCCCCTGAGTGTGGCTTTTTGAACTTCGCTAAGCCGCCATGTCTCCCTGGGCGGCTTTTCCTTGTGAAAAATGGAATTAGCACCTTCCCACAGAGAGAATGTTGGGATCAAATAGATCCCATTAGACACCGTAAATGCTCAATGCACAGCCATCCCAACCCAACACTCTCATCAACTGCTGTTAGTACGGCCCACTTATGCACCCTCACTGCCTACTACGAGGGACTGAAAAGGAAGTGTGCCGGCCAGGACAGCCTGTGCTCAATTAGGGTGAAAACAAGGGAACTTCGCTGGACATCTTCAACATGTTACTCAACCTATTGATAGCTACTGCAGTGTCAAGAAACTGTCTCTGACCACTGCTGAAGTCACCTAACCAGTGGAGTCTCAGAAAGATCAGCCACATTTGGGTAATGTGAATTACTTTTAATTTACTAAAAGTGAAGCTCTGTGAGGGTTTCGTGCTGTTCATCTTCTCCTACAATTAATAACAGCTGGCAAAATGTTCAGCTTTCTACATTTAAATTTTTGTAGGTAGGATATTCATGAAGTGAAGTATCCTTGCTTTCTAATAATGTCATTTTTTAACAACAAAAATGTTCCCTCCCGTTTGTCATCTCAGCCCGTACACTGGGTTCTAAGGTTCCCACCCAGGCACACTGCCACCCTACAGGGACAGGTATGGTGTGGTCAGCAGCCACAAAGTCCCAACCCCCTGACTCTGTGATTTCAGGCACCACTGCGGGACCATGGGTTGTACGGTACTTGCATGCCTTACCCAGAGATGTTGATATGGTCTGGAGGGGTGAAATAATCACAGGAATGGTCTCCTCTTTTCTTTCTGAGAAAGATGTAAGGAAAAGAGATTCCATTAGGGAAGCCTTCACTTCAATGTGAGACTCAGGTTTCATTGTTCAGCTAATCAACCAAGTTCTCCTTCACAGTGGGGCCAGTCATTGTGGGAACTGACCTTTTGTCTGGCAAAGGAAATAGGCTCTCCACGAAATCGAGCATCTTTGGCCAATGCTTTTCCCAGCAGAGACATTACTGGAAGAGGCCACAGTTACACATTCCTCTGACAGTCGGGCTTTGTTCTTTCCTCCGTGATAAACCATTAACCGTTGCCTTCCCAGGCTTCCTGAATGTGTGTTGATGATGCCCACGGGACAGGTTTGACACAAAGGTCCCCCCACCCCAGGATGCCCACACAGAATACTGAAGCTTCTTCAAGAGCAGGCACAGGGGCTGGAAGGCCATTTGTTTGTAAAGCTAATCCCACACTGGGTGAGAAATACAGTAACCCAGCTGTGGCTGCTAAAGTCTTGTTAATTGAGGAGACAAAACTCTGGGAATTGGAACCAGCTTGAACAAACTGGGCACCTGAAGTGGAGCAAAAACGATGGTATGGGTGCCGTGAAAGCTGGGAGCTGTCTGCACGCCCGCCGGCCTTACCATCCTCCCTTCTAGGAAAGGGTATTTTGAAATCCTCCCGTGAGTAAGCATTAGGCATAGGCGGAGGAGCAGATGGATTCGTGACTGTGGCCAGAGGCCTATTCCTCTTTTCAACGTCACATTGCTATCATATGCAGGTTGAGGCAGTCAGGTAAGAGAAAGAAGCCTCCCAGACTGCTTATCTCAATGACTCAACCGTGAGGGTGCACCAGCCTCTCCCTAGGGAGGGCTTGTGAGACAGATCGCAGCCCCTCAACATCCAGTTTCTAATTTAGTACTTCTGCGTTAGACCTGAGATTTTGCTTGAGTAATCAGTAACCAGATGATGAGGCCCCTGCTGGTCCAGAATCCTCCCCCCCCAACCCACCCTTGAGAGTCACTGCGCTGCAGAGGGTCATTTCGCTACGCAGTGTAATATGTAAGTCGGCCGCCCCCTAGTGTTCCTGTGCAGTATCGCATGAGCGAGATAATCATTAGGGACTCGTTGAAAGAACATCTCAAGTCAAACTGGCTGTGGAGGAATAAGAAGTTAATATGAATGAATTCTCTGCAGGACAGTAAAAGAAATGGAATCTAGGGACTTCCACTTATGGAAGAGGTGATTTTCCTTATAATAAAACAATCTCTGGATTCTCTAGGAAAAGTCTCCCTCACAGGCTCATTATAAGTCCCCTTAGAAGAATCCAATTGTGCCATTCAGTAGGTAAGGAAAGTGGCATACTTCCCAGGACAGAGTCCAGGACTCATGCATCTTCTGCCCCTTGCACCTAACTCTTTGTCTGGCACACAGGAGGTAAGCAATATATGTCCAGCAAATGTTAAATGCTAGCCAATACTGTTCACGACAGTGTTTTCAAGTATAATTAATCCTGGTACAGGCTGAACAACCCTAATCCGAGAATTCAAAATCTGAAATACTCCAAAATCTGAAATTTCTTGAGCACCGACATGATGCCACAAGTGAAAAGTTCCACACCATGAAACTTTGTTTCATACATAGAATTATTTTAAATACTTTATAAAATTAATCTTACGTGCATAAGTTGTACATGAAACATAATTTAATTTCATGTTCGGATTTGGATCCCTTCCCAAGGTATTTCATTGTGTATATGCAAATATCCCAAAGTCTGGAGGGAAACAATCAAAAACCCTAAATATTTCTGGTCCCAAGTATCTCAGATTGGTGGTACTCAACCTGTACCAAAGGCCACCCGGCACACCTTAGGAGAAAAAAAAATAGAGAAAGGAATTTCCACTGGATAAGCTGATGCAGAACCTTCTGGTTGAAAAATCCAGTAAAATCCTAATATTCTAAATTATATATGAAGTTGCAGCAGCCGTGTTCTGATCGCCAGCCCTGTAGGAGCAAATCTTTGACGCTGACTTTTGGAAGAAAATATCCAAGGAAACCGTTGTGGTGAGTTTTAGCCTCCATCTTATTACCACTCAGGGTAATTCACCTTTCCTCACACCACCACCCTGATGGCTTATTAGCCTGATGCTTTTGGACAGTCCTATCTGTTTTCCTTTGCTTTCATACCAAAGATATTCTAGGGATTCTTTGTGAACCGAATTTGCTCTGATGCTTGTTCTTGAACCAGGAAGGACAGGCACCTTGGTGGTAAGTACTTACTGTTGACGCGGAGTTTGACGTTCCTAGTGACGTTGTATTGCCTGCCCTTGTGGGCATATGTTATGGCACATTTGTAGTAGCCCGCATCCTCCACAGAGACATCATGTATGAGTAAGTGTGTGGTCCCCTCCACACCTATAAATTTCTCATTGTTTTCATCCAAAGGGACAGAACCCTTGAGGGAAAATATATTTGATAATTACATTATATAATAATACATATCTCAAAAGCTATGATTTGCATCATCAGAATCAACCAGTGTTGAATTTGCAACCCAAGAATTGCCCTGACATTTACTTCACTGATTTTATGCTTTGGGCATAATTTTAGCTGTATTTTTAGGAAAAAGAAATTTGTCAACATATAAAACAAATAAAATGGCTTGATTTGTTTAGCCAAGATATTTAAAGCATATTTGTTCAAGTACAGATATGAAAAAGAGATGAACTCTTCTTGGAAAAATAGGCCATTTAAAATACAACTTTATTTCTGACTCAACTGCTTCCTACTGGCTTCAGGAAATACCCAGGAAGATCACTATTAAATAGTCACAATGACTTTGGACAACAATATTTAGAAAAGATAATGATGCAGTAATCATTTTTAAAATATTTCAACTTTAGGAGTTGGTAAAGATTAGTCAGAAAAAAAAAAACAAGTGGGAGAAATGATGTACACTTTTCCTATAAACACCAAGTTCTGTGGATTCTCTGAAGAATAGAACCCACAAGAATGAGACCTCCAATACCCTAAGAGAAGTGGAATAAAATTTAAGAAAACATCCTAATGAGAACACCATGTCCTGGGGAACATCTCTTTCAAAACCAAAGCTTCCAATAGTCAAATGAAATCATGAGTCATTTCAGAATCTTACTCTGAAATGACACAGACAAAACTGAAATAGTTAGCCACACGGCTCACGCAGTATTGCTTTATCATACATCTAATTAAAAGGAGGGATCTCGTGTTTCCTAGCGTGAGTAGTCAAATATGCAAGGTAGTTGTTCCAATGCTATGTGGGGAACAGGGTTAGGGTTTGGCCTTCACCACCCAGCAGCCGGGAGACCTTGGGTAAATTCCTTATATTTCCTGTCATCTGGGAAGCGGAGAGATCAACAATCCCTGCTTGGCTGGGCTACTTGTTGGCAAGGTTAGAAGGAGCCTGGACATAGTGCGTGCTCAGTAATGCTTAGCATAATTATGGAGGGAGCCAGTGCCGTCCAGCCTCTTTATCCATCAAGCACTGAGCTAAGCGCTTCATACACACCACTCCATTGAACCTTCAAAGCAGATTAACTACATGCTGTTTTACAACAGAAACAGGTTAAAGAGGTGAAGTAGCCCAGCACTGTGGCCACACCCCTAATCCCAGCAGCTCGATGGGCTGAGGCAGGAGGATTGCAAGTTCAAAGCCAGCCTCAGCAATTTATCAAGGCCCCAAGCAACTTAGTGAGACCTTGTCTCAAAATTAAAATTAAAAAAGGGCTGGGGAGGTGGCTCAGTGGTTAAATATCACTGGATTCAATCCCTGGTCCCAAAGGGGAAAAAAAAAAAAAAAAAAGAAAGAAAAAGAAAGTAGTTTGGCTTAGGCTAAATGAAGGAACAGGGTTTAAATCCAGACCTGTTTTCTCCAGATCTGTGCTCTTTTCCTCTCCAGGCAAAAATCTTTTATTTGCCCCCTTCAAACTCTTTCTAAAACAAAAGAGAAGTCTTATACAGCTGACTGGGCTTCTTCATAGGAGATGGCTAATATCTACTTTCAGAAAATCATCTCATAGTTTCCAGTGTTAACCGATTATATATATCTATCTGTAGATATAGTTTTCAGTTACCGGTCGATGGCCTATGTCAAATATTGGCAAACTTTTTCAGGAAAGGGCCAGATAGTAAATATTTCTGGAAGCTCACAGTCTTCCTGGTCCTCTGCAATGTGAAATCAGCCACAGACAGTGCATCCACAAATGCCCATGGCTGAGTCTCAGTAAAACTTTACTTATGGACACTGAAAATTGAATTTTAGATAACAGTTAATGCCATGGGACATTCTTATTCCATTTTTTTAAAAAACATTTTTAAAAGTGAAAACTATCCTTAGCTTATGAATTGCACAAAAACAGGTGAGGTCTACACATAGCTCCCTGCTGATTTGTCTAAGAGCCAGCTCTTTAACTTTCCAATGATCTCACTAAGAACCATTATAATATTTTATATTTATTCAACCAGTGAGGGGGAAACCTGTGTTCGTATTTACTTCTTTAGCCCAAAGATTAATTGTCAGGTGCTTTAAAAAATAAACTTAAAAATATATACAATTGTCACATAAAATAACAAATGACCAAGTAAAAATCTATTTTTATTTTTTAGCTGTTTCCTACTCTGGATTCATTTTAAATTCTGACTTCACAAATCACAATT
This sequence comes from Marmota marmota marmota, assembly GCF_001458135.2. NCBI lineage: Eukaryota > Metazoa > Chordata > Mammalia > Rodentia > Sciuridae > Marmota > Marmota marmota. The sequence goes on from NW_026000022.1 coordinate 4,013,914, forward strand.
TTGAGGAATTTTTCTCAAGCCATGTAAAGAAGACATTAATTATAACCATTTTTAATCATTTAATATATACACATTTCAAAGATATAAGTATATGATATATACACATATGAATACAAGTGAAAGTATTGTCTTCAGAAATGGATATTATATATCTTTTCTATGACTGTCCAAACACATTTTAATAAAATGGAATTTTCAGAGCTGTACCTTGTACCACCGAGTCTTCAAGTCAGTTCTGTTACGGGTGAATTCCCTCAGATCAGGGCATGCTAACAACCCAGAGGCAGACAAGGTTAGGATTTGCGAGTATGAGATGAACGGTAGGGAAGCTTCTGTGTTCTCAAAAACTCTGAGCTCAATGGACATTTCATCACAGTGAGAAGCATTTCTGATTTAAAAAGGTGGGGGGGGGGGGGNTCTCTGTTTCTTTTAAATCTTTAGGTACAAAGAACATAACATCATAATTGCTATACAGAAGCAGTAACGTGACCTACACTTTTCACCAAGGGACCCTTCATGAGCCTGATTTCAATACCATTCAAAGCCAATAAGAAATCCCCAAGTCCTCTTCAAAAGGGTTTAACTAAACTGGGCATGATGCACATGCCTGCGATACCAAGACTTAGGAGGACAGCAGGTTCAAGGCCAGCCTCAGCAATTTAGTGAGACCCCCACCAACTTAGTGACCCCCGGCTCAAAATAAAAAGGTTGGGGCTGGGGCTCAGTGGCAGAGTGTTCACCTAGCATGTGTGAGACCCTCGGTTCAATCCCAGCATCCAAAATATACAATAAAGTAGAAAAACACAATTATCTCAGCTAAGTTCCTAGCTACCTAAGACACGTTACATATCAACAGAGGCAATGAGGATGGGTTTTGTATGTGGGGTGAAAATTACTTGCCCAGAAAAATATATAACAACATCTATTCAAAGAAGCTACAAAGTGTGAAAAATACATGAAAGAAATGTGATAAGAACTTACTATCTGAAAGTAAAAAATAATTAATTCAAATGTATAAGGCCAGTCAGTATCTGTATTATATTTCATATCTGGTTTGGAGGGAAAAAAAGGAAAAATAGATAAACAAACCTTTTATGCACAAAGAAATGCAAAAAAATTAACTCTCACCTTTAAAATTACATAATTTCACTACAGGTTAAAGAAATGCAAATGGGGACAGGTTCAAAGAACAGTGCACACCTGAACAATCATCATCAAGACCTGGTCACAGCTACTTGGCACATGCCAGGTCCTGAGCTGGGTGCTCTACCTGCATCATTTCATTTGTCCTCTGAGGTAGGGTTATTGTATCATTTTCAGATGAGGGAAATTAATAACAAAAATGAATTTCCTAAAGCTGTGTAGCTACAAAGAAATGAAATCAAGTCTGGAAACCCTGTGGGTTTCTGGGAAAAAACCATAAATTAGGGCAAACCAAACTTACCAGACATAACTAGAGTCACAAACTTGTTCACATCATTGATCTTGTAATTCCCCTTGGGCAAGAAACAGAGATTTTGGGGGGCTGCTTGTTCCAGCAGTATCATTTTGACTATTTTGAGTGACAGAAAGGCTACATGGGTTCTAAATCACAAGATCATAAAAGTCACAGGATGGGGCAGTCTTATGCCCTATGACTGTAAATGCCAAAGAATGTTATGGCAACTGCTGGTGATTTTCACCCTATTAAATCCACTCTTACAGTTGAAAGAGAGTCCTGGAGGTCAACGAGGTAAACTTTCCCACATGCAAAGAAAACTTGGCACACATTGGGATTTCCACTGCCCCTCAGTCTTAGATCTCTTATTTTCCTACAAAAATAAAACCAAGGCACTAACTATGATTTTTTTTAAAATCCAGTATAAAAACTAACTTTAAAACAAATGTGACTTTGCTCACCTCTCCTTGATGTTTGCATAGTGTCACATCAGTAGACCTAAGTACTGCCTTAAGAAGGACCAGGCATTTCCATATTTATTAACCATCAACCTGGGCTTTCCCCATGAATTCTTCACATGCTGTTACCTCACATAGCCATCTTAAGAAATCTCTTTACAGGGGGAAAACTGAGACCCATAAAAGTCCAGTAATAAGAGCAAGGTTCCAACCAGATAGAAAGAGAAGGGCTAAGATTCTCCTCTGTTTTTCTGACCCCAAGTTTCATTTCTTTGTACTATACCATTATGTTTTCCAAAGAATGCCCCTGAGAGAAAGTTAGAATTTTTTTTACCCTGAAAAAAGACAGAAAAAGTATGCATTGAAATCACACATCCAGGTTTCCTTGATATGGAAGTAGAAGATTGCTTGCCTGCTTCCCAGGTGAAGTTCATTGACAGGTTTGAACCTGGCCCCAAATTACAGCAGGAGCTAGGTGTATAGATGGTAGTGACAGGATGGGATTGATTTGAAGATTCCCACCATCACACACACACACACACACACACACACACAAACTATCGTTATCTCTCTCTATATATATATATCTATCTCTCTCCACACTCCACCCCATCTCTCTTTCTTTCTCTCACATACACACACTACCTAGGTCTGGGACTGATGTCTGAAGCTCTTCTGTTCACCAGTAATTCCCTATTCTAAGAATGTCAATTTCTTTGGTTTTCATTCTACATATAAATATTCCTGGGTACAATAACTCCTTACATGAGTTTATGAAATCTTCAGGGACTCTAAAGCCAGTTGGTGGAAGGGGGTGAACAGAACCCTGGGGAGAGATGAAGGCAGCAACTAAAGAGGAAAGTCCAGAAATGCTCTTTCCCAGTCAAGCTAAGGGGCTGCCCTAACCTTTCAGAAGAACTAAGGCAGGAAACTTTTAATATCACCTCCAGCAGGCCTAGAGCTTTATCCTTCAAGTGGGGAAAGGACAGTCTTTTCAACAAATGGTTCTGGAAAGACCACATAAACACATGAAAAATGAAGCTGGACCCTCATTCACACCTTACATAAAAATTAATTCAAAATGGAGGAAAGACCCAATGTAAGGGCTAACCTACAAAATTCCTAGAAGAAACAGGGCAAAACCCTCATGACATTGGATTTGGCAGTGATGTTTGTAACACCAAAAGCACAGGCAATTGAAGAAAAAAATAGGTAAACTGGAATTACTGTCATGTATAACTAGTTAAAACAAGTTAAAAAATTAAATTAAAAAAAGTATATGCATCAAAGGATACTATTAGAGTGAATAATCAACTCATAGAATGGGAGAAAATGTTTGCAAGTTACATATCCAAAAAGTGGTTAATATCAAGATATATAAATAAATCCTACAACTCAACAATAACAACAAATACAATTTTAAAAATGGTCAACTTGCAAAGATACTTCTCCGTAGAAGATTCACAAACGGCCAAGAAACACATCAGAAGATGCTAATAATGAGCAAAATACGATTCAAAAACCACAATGAGACAGCAAAATACAATTCAAAAACCACAATGAGACACCATTTCACACACACATCAGGGTGGCAATTACAATAGATAAATAAACAAATAAATAAAATTATGTTTTAAATAACAAGTGTTGGCAAGTACACGGAAAAATAGAACCCTTGTAAGAATGTAAAATGGCACAGCCACTGTGACAAATATCGTGGCAGTTCCTCAAAAAATTAAACAGAACTGCCATATGATATTTTGGGTATACAGACCAAGAAAAATTGAATATAGGGATTTGAACAGATATTTGCATACCTCATATTCAGATTGGCATTATTCGGAAGACCTATACAGCAAAAATAACCCAAGTGTCTCCAGATGCATAAATGGTTAAACAGAATGAGGAATAACATTACTCGGTCTTAGGAAATTCTGGCACAGGCTGTGACATGGATGAACCTCAAGGACACTAGGCTGAGTGAATAAGCTAGTCACAGAATAACAGATCCTGCATCTCCGCACTTAGGTGAAGTATCTAGCCTTCAAATTCCTAGAGAGGAATGGTTGGAATGGTGGTTTCCCGGGGCTGAGGATGGGGAGGGAATGGGGAGCTGTTGTTTAATTGGGACAGTTTTTTCTGTGTGAGAATAAAAAAACATCCTGGAGACAAATGGTGGTCATGGCTGCACAACAAAGTGAACATATTTAATGCGCCTGAACTGTATGCTTGACATTAGTTACAGTGGCGAATTTTATGCTATGTGTATTTTACTACAATTTTCTACTTAAAAAAAAAAAAAAAAAAGAACCACCAGGGTAGACATAAGGGAGGACCATTCAGGGCTCAAGGATTCCACTGGAAGAGCTGTCTGAGCAAATTTGGTTCCCTTGTCCAAACAATTAGCTGTCAGCTTCATTCATTCGTAAGAACCCATCCAGCTCTAAAATTCCACTCAGGATTCTACCTTATTTCTTGCATCCCTACCACGTGGACTCATCAGCGAAAGAAACAGGCCAAGTCCCTGCTCTCCCGGGGCTTATGTTCTTCTGATAGATGGACAAATGTTAAATCCATAAAGTCACACAGATGTGTCAGATGGGGAAAGGGCTATGGAAAGAAACAGCACAGGGCAAGGAGAGGGGACAGAGTGCTTGCTGTGTCCGCTGATATGGCTAGAGAGGCCCCTTCCAAAGCGGTGACATTTGAGCAAAGTCTAAATAGATGAAAGAAGGGAGGGAACCAGGAGAATGGCCAGGTGAGGGGTATGGCAGGAGCAGTGAGATGAACATAATGTGGATTCTTACCTGTGCACTGGATTTTGAAATCCAGACTATCATGGAAGAAGCTCCTTTTGTGGTTTAGATATGAACTGCTCCCCAAAAGCTCTTGTGTGAGAGGATGCAAGAAGGTTTAGAGCTGAAAAGCTGGGGTTATGAGAGCCTTAACCTAATCGGTAAATTTATCCGTTAGGGATTAACTGGGTGCTAACTGCAAGCAGATAGGGTGTGGCTGGAGAAGAGGGGCACTGGGGGTGTGCCTTTGGGACATATATTTGGTACCAGCTGAGTGGAGTCTCTCTCTGCTTCCTCATCATCATGTGAGCTGCTTTTCTCTGCCACACATTCCTGCCATGATGTCTTGCCTCACCTTTAGCCCCGAGGAATGGAGTAGGTTGGAATGGACTAAGACCCCTGAAACGTGAGCCCCCAAATAAACTTTTTCTCCTCTACAGTGGTTCTTGTCAGAGCAGCACAAAAAAAAAAAAAGCACAGCCCAAGGGTCCACTTTTGCTAGAGCCCCACTACCCAGACCCACCCCACAGGGGCCCACCTGACAGTGCAGATGTAGGTGCCGGAGTCCTCCCTCAAGGCTGGTAAAACCCAGAGAGTGCCGTCCTCTGTCCACATCCGTGGCCCTTCTCCTGGAATCATTTGAGCCGAGTTGTTTTTACGCCAGGTCAGAAGGGCCTGGGGGCTGATGGAGGCCCCAAACTGAGACCACAGCTGGGGGCACCTCAGAACCACAGGCTCCCCTTCCACCCTGAATTCTGTTTTGTAATGCTTGCCACGAAACTGGCAGTCTCCTGCAGCCCCTGAAGGACAAAGAAGTGACAGTCAGGGTTTAGGCCCCAAACTTCCCCAGATCACAGAACCTCCCTGGGTCCCAGACTCAGGCTGGTCCTGACAGAGGGACATAGCACGTCTGAAGAAGATGTCCCATGTCCTGAGAGAAGGTGACTGCACCCACAGGCCATGAACACCCTCTGCTGCAATCTCAAATGACAAGTTCAGGGCTACTCTCAATTCTAATTCACATTCTGTTGGGAAAGTTAAATCAGGTTACTTTGTGACAAACCCCCCCCCCCCAAAAAAAAAAAATTTCAAAATTTTGGCCATGTTTTTTATTTGTTGACATTAAAAAATAGATGTCAGCTAAATTCAGATGGAAAATCTTACTTCTGACAAGCTGTGTGGTTAAAACTCAAAGGAACCATGTGCTAAGGGCAAGCCCACCACTTCTTTGCTTAGTTTCTTGGCAGGACCCTCACCCAGGTTGCAGCACACAGGATGAGCAAGAAGCCCCTGCCACCTACCAAGGCATGCATATTTATATCTTGCCTTTTGATAATAAGAAAACCTCACTAGAGAACTTTTCCCCAGAGAAGCTACAGGCCAGCCCTTGCCCCACAGGATTTGCACCTTACCTGTGTGGTCTTCGGGCTGAACGGTGAAGGCTGACATACCCATTATCAACACATACAAGATGGACATTGTTCCTGGTAATTTCCAGAGGACACAGGAAGTGGAGATCTGAGGTCCAGCCTGCTGTAGCCTAAAGGAGGAGACCAAGGGGTCACCAACAGTCAGGAGCCCCGACAGAGAGAATCCCTTGAAGATGGTCCCAGGGAATCATCTCAACGCTTCCCCTGATGATGGAAATTTTCTTCCTAGATTTTTTAATAAGCAAACTCAAAACTTTTAGATTTGCTTCTCTATGGCTCTGTTCACTGAACATTCCTTCAGGCAAACCCTGGAAGGCCTAATGACCCCCTTAAAACAGGGGTTTCATATCCTATTTCTTTCTGCCCAGAAATGTACCTCACACACCCCTGCTCCTTCCCCAAGGCACCCTTTCCTCAGCAGAGGCCACTGCCCACCCCTCCCTGAGGTATTCACAACCGTTGCCTTGAGACCTTCCCTCGCCTTCCTGTGCAAAATCGCATCACCCCTCCACCCCTTACCCTGTTGTCCTCTGTGGCTGTGTGTTCACTGTGGCTTCATCATCACTAATGGTACCTAAAGCCTGACTGTGAGCACCGGGTGGGACAAGCACTTCATTCATCCACCATCTAGCCTCAACTGCATTTGTGGAGTCAATGAGTAAGGAAATCAACTACTGGAAGTCAGAAGGTGCTCCCATTCACTTGTCATTCGGCCCTCTGGATCTGGTGGTTCTGCATCTGCAGATTTAACCCATCCGTGGATGAAAAATATTCAAATAAATAAATAGTACGGTTACCAATCAACCCAGCTTTTAAAAACTCATTTTGTCCCATTGTCCCAGATGTGCAACACCTACAGCAACTTACATATGCTTTTCATAATACATAATATAATTAATTAATAATATTAAATTACATTCCAGTAATAGTTATAATGATTATAAGAGTATTCATATAATAATACATATGAGCTCTATATTATGATTTCCAACCTGTGTCAATTTTGTTGAACTATTCATAGAATTTGACACAGAACTTGATGGGTTTTGATATTACCTGCTTTCGAGGAATTGTGTGACCCTGACTCACCAGAAATGACCTCGGGCCTGGGTTCTTTTTCTCCGTGTGAGATGGAAATCAGGAAAAGGCAACTAGTTCCATCCCAGTGAGGCTCTACTGGGGCTCACACGCCAGCCCAAGAGAAGCAGCACCCAGCATAGAGCTCCAAATCCTCTCCTGAGGATTTAGGCTGCAAACCCTGTGTGATCATCAGTTTAACATGACTGGGGGCCACTTGGTGTAAGTGGTGCCAATAATAAGTCACCTGCAGATTATAACAGAATCCCATTTCTTAGCCAAAGCATGGCCAAGAAGATGGATGCTATCCCTAAATCCCTGAGGACACACAGTAGCTTCCTGTTTAGTCAGGATCACACCATTTGAAGGTAAAAATCTATTGTGACTCTGAATGGAGTGGGAGGGTAGCGCTATTTGGGCCCCCCAGGACCTGGGCAGTATTCCCCATTAGGTTTCTTTACTGGACAATAAGATTGACATAATCTGGGGTGAGGTTGTGGCTCAGTGGTAGAGAGCTTGCCTAGCATGTATAAGGTACTGGATTCTATTCCCAGCACCACATAAAAAAATAAATAAATAAAGATATTGTGTCCATCTACAACTAAAAATATTTTAAAAAAGAAAGAAAGATTAACATAATCTAATGAGTTTCTACCAAAGAAATCTCTTGCTCTCTCTTTTTACTTTTATTGGTGCATTATAGTTATACATAATACTGGAATTCACTTTTGTGCATGTATGAATACATGTGCAAAATATATAATTTGATCAATCTCACTCTCCAGTACATTCCCTTTACCTCCCCATCTCCTTTTCCCTGATTTACTTAATCTACTGATCTCCCTTCTATTTTTACTTTTATTGTTGTTATTTTAATTAGTATAAGATGATATTACTTATAAGCAGGATTCATCTGTACATGGACATAGCGTAATTTGGTAGATTTCATTCCCAGCACCTCCCATGCCCTTCTCTCCACCTCTATTCTCTTGGTCTCCCTTCTATTTTCCTGAGATTCCTCTTTTTTCCCTCTTTTCTCCTACCCACTCTTTCTCTCTAACTTCCACATATGAGAGAAAACATTGGACCCTTGACTTTCTGAGTCTGTTTTGTTTCACCTAGCATAATATTCTCTAGTTTCATCCGTTTACCAGAAAGTGACAATTTTCAATCTTTTTTACGAGTAAGTAAAACTCCATTGTGTATATATACCACATTTTCTTCATCCATTTGTCTGCTGACAGGCACCAGAGCCATAACTTGGCTATTGTGAATTAGTACCTATATCACTATAATTGACTGATTTTAGTTGTTTTAGATAAATACCAAGGAGCAGAATTACTGGACCACATAGTGGTTCCATTCTTAGTCTTTTGAGGAAACTTCAAACTGCCTTCCAAAATGTTTGTACTAATTTTCAGTTCGACAAACAGGGTAAAAATGTACCTTTTTTCCCACATCCACTCCAAAAATTATATTTGTATTCTTGATGATTGCCATTCTAATTGAAGTTAGATAAAATCTTAGTGTGTTTTGATTTGCATTTCCTTGATTGATAAAGATGTTGAATATTTCCATTTATTTATTGGTCTCTTTTATTTGTTCTTCTGAGAAATGACTATTTAGCTCATTCTCCCATTAATTGATTGGGTTGTTTGTGGAAATTGTGGGGTTTTGGTGTTAAGATGTTTTGGGTTTTTATACATTCTGGATATTAATCCCTTGTTGGAATAGTAGCTGAAAAAGATTTTCTCCTATTCTGTAAGCTCTCTCTTCACATGCTGTTTCTTTTGCTGTACAGAAATTTTTTAATTTGATGCCATCCTACTTATTGATTATTGACTTTATTTCTTGAGTTTTGGGAGTTTTACTAAGGAATTCATTACCCGTACCAGTGTTTTGGAGTGTGACTCTATGCTTTTTCTCAGCTAATTCAAGGTCTTTGATCCACTTTGAATTGATTTTTGTGGAGGATGAGAGATAAGGATCCATTTTCATTTTTCTACATGTGAATAACCAGTTTTCCCAGCACCATTTGTTTCAAAGACTGTCCGATGACTGTGTCTATATTTATTTGTGTCTGCTATTCTATCCCATTGGCCTTCATGTCTGTTTTCATGCCAATGTCATGCCGTTTTGTGACGATAGCTGTGGTCTAATTTGAGATGGGATATTATGATGTCTCTGCTTTCACATTTATTGCTCAATATTGCTTTGGCTATTCTGGGTCTTTTATTCTTTCATATGAATTTTTGGACTGATTCTTCTACTTTTGCGAAGTAAAAGTAGAAGTTTGTTTTTGGTGTGGATTGCATTGAATCTATAGAAATCTCTTTAATAACCTAATCCATGCTTAAACTGTAATCTAGTGGGCTATCAGGAATGTGTTAGGACTTAGAATCGTCAAGGAGAGCTGGTAAATGAATCCCTTTTTCAGGTCTACAGAAACTTGTATTTGTTCTCCCTTTAGGAAAACAAAGGCATCCAGTTTAACATGGAAGGTTCACAGCTGAGGGGAAAGTGACACTTCTTACCTGCCTCATGGGTCAGTCAACAATGAGAAGGGGGCCAACAGTTTGAGTCAGGACAGAAGAGGTGACCCAAGTGTCCCTGCCACATCAAGGGTCACCCAAAGCTCCACTGACCTAAAGGTGATATTTCTTGAGTGCACTGGAGCCTGAAGTATCCTTGGACCTCTTTTCAGTCTAGGGCGGATCTTACCCATTGTGGGATCGGGCCCAGATTTGGGCTTGAAGTGGGATGCTGTCCAGCCTGCCCTCCTTAGGGTGTTTTGGGCAACCTCCCTTCTAGCACCCTTCTTTCTCAGGCGGGCACACTGGTTTTTACCCAGGCCCCAGGGCTCCCATTGGAAGTTGGCTGCTGTAGATCTTCAGGGAGCTGTGGGTTACCTGGGATGGTCAAATCGGGACAGCCAAAAAGCTGCCCAGTCTGTTTTTTATAGACTGCTAAGGCCTCCTCTATCAAGGGCAGCAGCAGGATGCGGGGTCCTTCTTCAACCTTTTGTTACGTCCCCGTATAGCTGTGGCAACCTCTGTCATGAAACACACAACCACTAAGGCCCTTCTCTCCCCCGGTTCTGAATCAGTGTTGGTGTGTTTTCAGAAAGTCTCTGATAAGCAGTTGAAGAACTGCAGGATTTTCTTGACTTTCTCAGACGACCTTCTTACTTTTATAATTATCGTGTTCGACTAAACCTCCCTTCATTCCATCAGAAACACGGGTTACAAGATGCTCCATTCTTGCTTTAATTGTTGGAGTTTGCAGGGTCCCAAATGGAATCTCTATAGGGAACTGCATCTTCCCCAGGTCACTGAACATTGTGTCCAGGGTGCTTGGTGGTCAGCTACACCCGCAGTCTTCTGAAGAACTCGTTCCTTTTATCAGGGTGTGACCGCGAGTTAATACTGCAATAACACCCCTGCACGTCAAGACAAAAGTTAACTTAAGGAATTCATCCTTGAATCTGCCAGGGTTCTCTGAGCAGCTACCAAAACTTTCCTTACCCTGAGCCATTTGCATTACTGAAAAGGGGACATGCATCTTGATGATTCCTCTGTCTTCATTGGCATTTCCCATAGTAGAAACAGATTCCCTTAAGTAGGATAGGGTGTCAGTTCCTAACCTCAGTCTCATTAGAGATGGGATCAGTGGGGTAGGTGATCTGGAGGTCAGAGAAGAAAAAGTGACTCAAAAAGCAATAGCGAGAATGAAAAAAAAAAAAAAATTCTGGAAAAATACAGTCTATCAATCAAATCTTACTTGTACTAAATTATCATGGCATGACAGTGTAACTTATCATGCATGGAGAAGCACAGCCTACCGTGTTTTTCTAAGATAATACTAGTAAAGGACTTGAGCCCAGTTCCCGAAAGTGACAGCCCTTTAGCCATTTCTGACTTCAGATGAAGGCTAACCAGGATTGGCATTCATAAATTTACTTGCTTAGCACAAGAGACAAGTTAAACACCAGATTCTCATTCATTTAGGGTGTTCTCAAGAAGTTCCAGTTTAGACTCCACTGGTTATCAGCTCTGTCACACATTGAAATCATCGGGAATCTTTCAAAAATTATCATATTCCCCGGTCAATTAAATCTGGAGGGGAGAGCCCAGGGTCAGATTTCTCTGATTCCCCAGGTACCCAGGATGCAGACCTGACGTAGCCCCTTCAGGCCCCTATTGCTTGTAGGTGAATGGAATTCCAATCTAAATCGTTTTGCTTTTTCTAAATTACACCAGGAAGAGCTTTAGAGGGAAAGACACACTCTACTATTTGGGAGGTGTAGAATTCTGAGAAGGGAGACGAGATTCTGGCCAAGGCCCTGGTTGAAGGCCAAGATCCGTCAGGATGCCTGGGTCAGGGTCTGTAGGTCCACAGGACTTGGAGGCTGTAACCACACAGACCAGACAGAAGTCTCTCAATCCAGGGTCCTGTCTACTTTCATGAAGTCCTGCACAGGGGCTATTTCTCCCCACTTCTCTTCCCTCTTACAGAACAAATGGAACTGAAGAATAACGCTGTAATTTAAAGACCCACTTTCCCGGAAGTGCTCTTGGCCCCCTAATTTGTATTGAGGCCATGCGATATTGCAAAGGGAAATTGGTTTCTCTCTAAGCTTGACGTCATCTAGGTCAATTGATCCCCATTAACATGTAGGCACCCTAAGAGTGAGTCCTTTGGAATCCTGGGAGTGTTTTCAATGCCAATAGAGTTGATGGCCAACAATTTAAAGGTCACTCTAATCAGGATAATGAGCATGTTCATTGGTCCCCAGATGGTAGCACTATTGGGAGGTGATGGAAACTTCAGGAAGTGATCCCTAGTTGGAAGAGTTAGGTGACTGGAGACATGCCTTAGAAGGAATATCTGGTCCTTGACTCCTTTCTTTCTTTCTGCTTCCCAACTGCCATGAGGTAAGCATAATAAATTTTTCCTCCTTTAAGTTGATTTTCTCAGGTATTTTGTCACAGTGACAGAAAGCTGAATAATACAAATAATATGTTCTTAAAGAGCTTGTCACTATATGCATTTTATTGTACTTCAGTTTTACCTCAATAAAGCTGGGGGTGGGGGGAGAGAGCTTGTCACTAAGATGCCACTTTATTCCCTTTCCTGTGACATTTGGTTTTTGTCTTTTCCGGTTAGCCTAAGAAAGCCTCACAATACCTCTTTCATGTCCCGGGTAACCACCATCTGTCTTACTAGATGAAGTTTGATCACTATACCAAACATAAAAAGCTTCTCCTGACCATTCACCTATCACAAAAATGCTTCCAGGTGAGTCTGGCAATGACCACAGAGCTGAAGAGGAGGTAACACCTCTCTAATTTCACATCCAAGTGAAAGGTGAGCGTCAGGCCACAGGTTCTAAAGTATCTTCAAACCTGACTTCTGTTTTCTAAGATTAAAATGGTGAGAGGCTTAAAAGCCACAGGATGCTTGAAGATAGCTCTACTCTTCGTTATCATCACAATGTATATACCTACCCTCTGAGGCAGCTGAATTCAGAGAGTCTATATTTTCCTTCTAGAGAACACATATCCCTCCTAAAGATAAGTTGCTGCTTTTGTCTTCAACATAGAACATTGACACCTATTTCTTTTAAGAAAAAAAAAAAACTTCAGTTAGCTAAAACGGTGGTTCTGCTAAAAAAAACCCTATGTTAAAAGTCAAAGGCATGTTTAAAAAAAAATTAAACAGGTGTCTTCTTAGAAAGTAAAAAAAAACATCAGCATAAGAAATCTTAATTTGAAACCCAACCTTAAGCTTCTACAAGATGTAACTCCCTTCAGAAACCACCATAGCTATGGAAGTTGCTGCTCTATGTGTGTGTCAAGGTACAGCGGTTGGTAAGATTTACAGAAACAAGGAGAAGGCTGGTGAGACACACAGCCTTAGTAACTTAGGCTCACATGGGGTTTGCTTCGTCAGCCAAAGCAAGACACCAGCATACCAGCTTCTGGAATTTCCAGAAGCAGAAAAATTCTGCAGTCAGTGAAGGGACACAGGTACAGGTGAGACCTCTGCAGGACTGTTCAGAAGCGGTTTCCAGTGTAGCATGACTATAGGAAGTCGCCATGACTCCTACATCTGTCTACACACAGCAACTGATTCTTTTTCCTAGTATCTTATTTTGAAAGAAAGCTGACTTTGGGGAATCTTGGTGTTTTTCAACCCCTTCTCCCCACCTGCCCATTGTTTCTTTTTTTTTTTTTTAGAGAGAAAGAGAGAAATATTTATTTTTTAGTTTTCGGCGGACACAACATCTTTGTTTGTATGTGGTGCTGAGGATCGAACCCAGGCTGCATGCATGCCAGGCGAGCGGCGCTACCACTTGAGCCACATCCCCAGCCCCCCCATTGTGTCTTTAACTGTAAACTTGTCTCCTCCTAAGCCACGGTGTCATAGTTTGAGGTCTAGAGCCACACGGCTCACCCACAGTTATTTTTCCCTGCATTAGCTGGGGAGGGGAGATATTTTCAGTGTGTCTTCCATTTTCAGTTGAGACATCACATTTTCTTTTACTGTTAATCTAATGGCTGGGACAGGTGTAGGGCCTGGGAGCAGGCATCTGAGTGAATATGTGACCATTCCTGATTCCCAAAGCCCCAGAGTAAAGGCGTAGATAGAGATAAGCAGGTAAGAGTGGAGGGGGGAAGAGCAGAAAATCAGAAACACTTGCAAAACAGGAAAGTACCAGAAGCATTTCCAAATAGCCTGCAAAGACTAGAGACGTGCAACCAGAGCGACAGTCTAAAATGCCGGGTGACCGAGCCCACGGCGCTCCCTGCAGGCCTGTGCTGTGCAATACACACTACAAAGCACAACTAAGCCAACAGACTGCTCAACAGAAACAGGAAGACTACAGAGGGACCCGGGGGCAGGGACAAAACCCTGTTCAGATGGGGAGAGCTGCACAACTGGGTCCAGCTGGGGCAAAAGTCATGGGACCAGGAAGCCCTGCCAATCAGCTATGAGCAGGACTGCACCTACTGCCAAGTTGTTGGTCCCTAGAGGACTGTCTAAGGGGAAACCAGAGTTGCCAGTGATGTTACCAATTCGTCGTCCAGCCCTTAATGTTACCAGCTCAGCCTTGGTTTCTTTTGCTCAATTTGAGACAAAAATCAAGAAAAGGCAAGTAGTTCCACCCCACTGAGACTTTGCTGGGGTTCATGTTCAATCATAAGAGAAACAGCACCCAGGGTAGAGCTACAGGCCTGGCTCTCAGAGGAAGCAAGAAGGAAGGTGTTTTAGTCTGAGGTGCTCACTGTCACCCCCCCGGCAGGCAGAGCTACACAGTAGGCTCATGTTGAGGCTGCAGCAATGGCTTTTCATAAGCTTTGAAGGAAGCAGGTGGTGTAAATGGAGTTATCTTGAGAAAACCTTCTTTTCCTTAAAGAATGTGCTTGGGAAATCAGGCCTTATACTGTCTCAGCATCTCTACTGAGCATGCACAGAGTTTTTATTGTCATTATTCCCTGGAAAAGACAGTATAGAATTATTGCATAGCATTTCCATTGTATTCGGTACTATGAGTGATATAGAGATCATTTAAAGTATACAGGAGGATGTGTGTGTGCAGGTTATAAACAAATAATAAGCCATATTATATAAGAGACGTGAGCATCCTCAGATTTTGGTATCCTGGGGATCCTTGAGTCAATTCCCCATGGATATAGAAAAACTGCTATAACCCCCATGGATTAACTCTTTATTTTTCTAAATCATTGTAACATATATTTAAAAGCAATATGAGGCCAGGCATGGTGGCACATGCTTTTAATAGGGAGGCTGAGGCAAGTTTGAGGTCAGCCTCAGCAACTTAGCAAGGCCCTGTCTCAAAATAAAATCTAAAAAGGACTGGGGATATGGCTCAATGGTAAAGCACCCCTGGATTTAATCCCCAATACCCCCCAAATTAAAATTAAAATTAAAGCAACATGAGGTACAAAAAGTGAATATTTTACACGAGTTCGTGAATCATTTGTTCCCCAACATGGGCGTATCAGACACCATTCTGTATTTCCCTGTGGTCCTTCGCACACCATATCACAGTTGTTGGTTTCACCAGCTAACCACTGCCACAACCATGCAGCTTCACCCTTCATCCCAAAGGGAACGGGATAAACAATGATCATTTCTTTTGCTCACAAGTCTGTGGGTCAGATGGAGGTTGGTTAACCTAGGCCAGGCTGGCTTAGGCTTTGCTCCAAGTTACAGGCAGAGGCCCAAGTCTGCTCCTATGTCTCTCATCCTGCTTGGACCCGTGAACATCTGGGAGATGATCTCAAGGAAGGAATGGCAGAAATACAAACATGGACCAAAGCACACAGGCCATGCTCAGAACCACCTCGCTCTTGTCTGCCCACATTCCATTGGCCTCCGCACGTCACAGGGTCAAACCTGTCATCCGTGGGGTGGGGAAAATAGTTACCCAAAAGGGTAAAGAGGTGGGAGCAGTCATGCCATCCACCACGCCTGCTTCTTATCTGGCTCTCTGGGGGTGGTGACAATCCTGAGGGCAGAGGCTGGGTCTTGTTCACAGCCCTGATGGTCCACCTAGTGGACCCAGAAAGTTCCAGAATATTTATGATTGAAGGTCTACCAAAGATTGTGGAAGGGGTAAGTGACTCCATAAAAAGCACAAAGTCTGAACCACCAACAGCCCTGCGTTTCCTTGTGAGTGACTCTCAGTAAACCCAGATGGGTCTCCATTAACCAGCAGGGTTGGCACTGAGGATGCTCTAGAAACCCTCCCTCAGGATTAGGGAACCTTCAGAATCCAAGGGCTCAGAAATGCCATCTCAACTCCTCTTTCTCAGAACAAGGAGCCCTGGGACCTGAGGTTTTCCTATTTGAAATCCATTCTTTCATTTTATCTCCAGGAGGTGAGCACCATGCCAGTTCTATGATGATGTATTAGAAGAGATCAAAGAGGTTAAGAGGCAAGGTCTTAAAGCTACCAAGCAGGATTTGCAGTTTAAATTCAGGATTGGTTATTCCAAAGTCCTTGATCTTCAAAAATGGACTTTCTGTCGAAGATACAGCCAGTTTCCTCTCCTTCTAGCTGTCCTCCTGCTTCCCCATTAACAGAACCCCATATCCTCAACAGGGCCCATGAACAACCCATGCAAAGACCACATTTCCTCCTCTCTTGCAAGTAGGAGTAGCCACATTGCAAAATTTTGGCCAGTTTAAAAAAAAAGTAATAATTTAGCCAGTTAAATGTGGAAATGTGTGAACTTCCTCGTAAATCTCCTTAAAAGGAGATTTAAAAGTCTCCTTTTACTAATCCAACTACTGGGTATATATCCAAAGGACATAAAATGAGTATATTGAGGAGATATCTGCACACCCATGCATATTACAGCATAATTGACAATAGCCAAGATTTGGAATCAACCTAAATATCCAACAATGGGTGAATAAAGATTATGTGATGTATATATATATATATACACCATGGAATATCGTTCAGCCATAATAATGGGTGAAATCCTGTCATTTGCAACAATAGAGGCAGAACCGGAGGATATTATGTTAAGTGAAATAAGCCAAACACAGAGACAAAATTGCATGACCTTAAACATACTTGTAATCTAAAAAAAATGTTGCCCACATAGAAGTAGAGAGTAGAACAGTGGCCACCAGAGTGAGGGGACAAAGAAGATGGGAAAAGTTGGCCAAGGGAGGTCTGAAGGTACAAGGAGCTAGGAGGAAGAAGTACAATTGTTCTAAGTACACAATAGTATGACTCTAGTTTGAAAAAAAAAATGTATTGTACATTCAAAAATGGCTAGAATATAGGTTTTTGAATGCTTCTCACCACAAAGAAATGATGAATATGCCAACCGATATGCTCATTACCCTGATTTGTCCACCATATAATATGCATGTATCCAATCATCACATTGTACCCCAAAAATATGCATCATAGGGCTGGGGTTGTGGCTCAGCAGTAGAGTGCTTGCCAAGCCCATGCGAGGCCCTGGGTTCGATCTTCAGCACCACATAAAAATAAATAAATAAAGGTATTGAATCCAACTATAACTACAAATTAAATATTAAAAAAATAAATAAATAGATAGATGTGCACCATTATTATGTGCCATTAAAGAAAGTAACAACAACAGAAATCATCCTTCCACCAACCATCCTTTCTTCCAAGCTCGGTATGAATAGGTTGTCTGGACTATGGCTACCATCTTGGACCATAAGATACAGATGGCTAACTGAAAGTGATGGGACAGCGAGAAGGGGACTTGAGTCCTCGATGCCTTGTGAAGCCATTCATCACCCTGGAGTGGCTTCTCTTATAAGCCCAGGCTTTCTGGCACACGCAGCCAAACCCAGTCCCAGGATGTCATCTGTCTGACTCTGCATTTGTAGAAAGAACCCTGGGGATGGTGCCCTCCTGTGTCCTGCCAGGTGCCACGTTCTCATGGCCCTCTCTGACACTCAGCTGTTTCAAGTAGAGTTCCTGCTCATTGACTGAAAAGTCACTTTGACTCAGAAGTCGCTTCACAGGCTCTCTTCCAATGAAAGCAGCCCCCACCCCCAGGCTCACATTCTGTCTGGGTCAGGCTTAGCTTGGGGTTATGCAAAGGTCTATAAATGTGCTTTAAATGGCCCTAACACCAGAAAGTTCAGCTGTGTCCACTCAGGGGCAGTCACTCCCTAAGCTTCTCAGAGTTATGGAGCTGAAGAGCCTTAGAGAAAGCTACTCCAGTCTCTTCCTTGGACAAGTCATGAAAGTGAGTTTGAAGTAAACCCTCTTCTCCAAATTGCAGAACTGGTCAGATAAGGAGGAGATGCTTCAATTAGAACCCTGCACCAATGGAATGAAATCCTAAAATATTGTCCTCCGGCACCCTTACCCCCAGCCATGGGGGATTTGTTTTGGTTTCTCTCCCTGAACTGGGGCAAAAAGAGGCGCTTTACTGTGCTTCTGCAGGAAATGGCTTCAGAGAAACAAGCCACAAGCACATAGTAGTAACAGTTTTCAATAATCAAAACCTCAGAAATAGGCTGGAACCAAAATTGCTGCAGTGTGGGAAACAGTAAGTCTTTGGCAGGCCCAGAGCAGGGGGCGGAAATAATTTGCAGAGATTTTCAGCAAAAGGCTCTTCTCCTGCCCTACTTTCTCGAAGTGCATTCTAAAATCACAGACAACTTGATGTTCCTGTTGGAATCTGAGTTGACCCTTCTTACCTGAAGAAATAAATTTTAAGGGCTTTTCAATCCAAGTATTTGAGTTTTAAATCTATGACCCTGTTTTTTTTTTTTTTTCCTTGTCAAATAACCATATTTCTTTCACTGCCTTCACTCTGAGAAAACAGAAGGTTATCGTGAAAAGGAAAACTGGGCATAAGAAAATGACAAAAATGTGGAAAATGAGTAGAAAGTTGAAGGAAGGAGAAAGGGCTAATAATGCAGCTGTGCCCGAGGCCACGACAACCATACTGGGGCCCAGGGACACTAAGTCACCTTTGATCCCTGACTGTCAACTTCTGGCCCCAGACTCCTGTTCATGGACAATATGCATAGCCTAAGCATATGTAGATATTGACAACACATTTTTTTTGCATTTTATTTTGTTTTATTAGAACATTCTAGCTATACATTCATCTTGATAGATTCATACATGCATGAGATATAATTTACTCCATTTCAATCCACAGTATTTCCATTTTCCCTTCTATCTTCCCTCCTCCGGCTCCTACATCACCTTTTAATTTCATTTTTAAAAGTTACCAAGAGATAGAAAAGTTGAAAGAATGGGATGGCCAACACCAGTATATATTTCACCTAGATTTACTGTTAATATTTTTTTAATGTTTTTTAGTTGTTGATGGACCTTTATTTTATTTATTTACATGCAGTGCTGAAAATCGAACCCAGTGCCTCACACATGCAAGGTAAGTGCTCTACCACGGAGCTATAGCCCCAGCCCACTGTATATGCTCTTTTAAATCCTAGAGTTGAAAAGATTTTTGAAGTATTCTGTCCAATTTCCATATTTTTTTGAAATTTTTTATTTGTTCCACTTAGTTGCTAATTGTTAATATTTTGCTGAGTTTGTTTTATTCTCATTCTCTCTGTCTCTGTGTGCGTCTGTCTGTATACATGCGTATACACACGCGCACGCACACACAAGTATTCATGTACATATTTTCACCTAAACACTGAAAGTCAAACTTCACTCCTAAACACTTTAGATTATATGTAGGAATACATTTTTTAACAGATTAAGAATGAGCAGATATATGATAGCTCTGGAAATGAATCCCAAGCATTTAAAAGAAGTAAAATTTTTATTGTATGATATATTTGAATATATCCAGGACTGAATTCATCCAGAAGATTGAACTTCTCTTTCTTACTATTCTCCCCTTGTACCCAGAAAGTCTCAGGCAACTGTCCCAGCTCTGAGTCAGGTGGAACCGTCATTTAAAGAACAAAACAGATGGCAGGAGTTGAATATTAATGAGGTCAACTAGCTATCAGACCTCATTCCCTCCCATCACTTAGTCACTTCCAGTGTATCAAATGAATTCCTAAAAACCCACATATGTTTCATCATATAAAAACCATTTGAAACCCATGGGAAAATAAATATTTATATCAAGAGTAAGCTTGGGAATTTCCTACAAATCTAAAATATGTAGGGAAAAAAAAACGTCTTAAGACAAGCTTTCAGGAAGCCACAGAATTTTAAAGGTATGGAGGATAGGGAATATCTGCTAGGTTCAATTGCAGAGAAACACAGGGCCAGGTGCGAGGCAGCTTTTGTTGGAAAAGACACTGGCTCAAAGTGGAACTCTTGATGGTTTGTCCAAAACGTACTTTTGTTCTGTAGAAGAGAACAGCTAGTTTGGGCAGGACTTTGTCCCAGGATTAAGGGAAATTCTCGTCCTTGACGTGACAGCCGGCAAATCCTTGACAAGGCTCTCCAGCTCCCTGGGGAAGACTGGGGAGAGGGAATCACTTCCTGGAAGTCATGGCCTAGGAAGATCCCTCCTGGTCCAGGAAAAGCAGACCTGGAGAGGCTAAAATACAGCTCCTCCAAGTGCTTCACACCCTCTGTGGTTTTTTATTTTGTTTTGTTTTGTTTTGTTTGTTTTGTTTTTTGGACAGCAAATACTCCTTCTCACCAAACCTTGGCCAACTTCTGTCCCAAGAACCACTGAGGAAGAGCCCCCTCCAACAATCAGCCCGACTCATGTGCCTGTTCATTCCACTCCTCTAGTCACAGTTTCCATTCCCAGTAAGCTTGGGTCATACATCACCCCCAGCATGAAGGACCATCAACTAAGGTTTCTTTCACCTTCCTCCTGCCTCAGGCCCTCACAAGAACACTCCTCCAGCTCAAAAAAAAAAAAAAAAAACCATCATGCTCCAAAATGGCTGATGAGGAAGCTTTGCCCACAAGCCTCTGGGCAACCACAGAACAAATCCCCCCGGGCCTCAACTTCTCCCAACCTGGTATTGTGTAAGAGGAGTCTGCAGCTCTGTACAACCCCAGGGGATAAAACTCGTGAGTCTGGTCTGAGTCTGGCAGAGTGCAGCATCCCCACTGGAAACATGGAACAATAGAAATAGACTCAGATACACCAAAGTCACTTGCCCAAGGCTTCAGAGCTGGCATCGTGATAAAGTGGGATGTGAACCCACGTTGTGCAGTCCTTAGTCTCAATACCTTCTCTCTCTGCTCTGTAGAAACATCAAAGCCTACCCACCCAGTCTTCCCAGGGTCCCCTATAGCAACTAAGCCTATCCCCTTACAAGATGTCCACTTCTTGTCTTGGGAAGTATCTGAAATGTCTCTTGTCATTTTGGAGACTAAATTTGCCTCCCTCTAAACTCCATTCATTAGTCAGATTCTACCATCGGGAGCAGCTCAGA
Source organism: Marmota marmota marmota (assembly GCF_001458135.2). NCBI lineage: Eukaryota > Metazoa > Chordata > Mammalia > Rodentia > Sciuridae > Marmota > Marmota marmota. Next base: position 4,035,038 of record NW_026000022.1, read on the forward strand.
AGTTTGTCTGCACCTTCCAGTAGTCCCTGAGTGCTAGAGAGGCCATACAGAAGAGCCCAAGGAAAGTACACGAGAGAGCGAGTGTGCGTCCTGCCTTCCCTCCATGTAGTGGGTTGACCCTGAGCAGTTTCCATAGCCTGCCTGGGCTCAGTCTGTAAAACTGACATAATCGAAAGGGCATTTCAGGCAGGTTAGATGACTTGATGTATAAGGACCTCAGCACAGAGCGGCACAGCGGAAGTACTTAAGCAATAGTAGCTGTCACCAACATTTCACAGAAGCAGACTCAGGTACTTGGGGAGGTGACTTGATTAAGGACACACTGCTGGCAGATCTGAGTGAGAAGGCAGAGACTCTACTGTCTGTACTCTGCCTCCTTCCTGCTTTGGGTCCATCCCATAGCCTGAGAACTTTCTAATGTCACAGTCAGTTCAGTTACTATACTATACTAGAATCGTGTTACTACGCTAGAAATGAGTGCATCGTTACCTAAGGGAACCAAATAACTCCAAGTGCATAAATCCAAATTTTATAAATATTCGACGTATAAACACACAATCCTAAGTACCACACCCAGAAACACACACACACACACATTAATAAGGCCTGCGATGAATTCAAAGACCAACATCTTAGTGTTACAGCCTTGATCATCTGGAACTGGAGATTGGAACTGGATCCTGGCTTTTACCATCTACTAGCTATGTGATCTTGGGCAACCACAGAACCCCTTACACAATCTGGGCCACAATCTCTTCTTCTCCAAAATATAAAGGTTGTGCAGATGAGAACTCACTCCCAGGCACAAAACCCTAGATTTCTAAGACAATCTGGATTGGAGCTTAGGCTGTGGTCCTGGGCATAGCTTCAATTTTAAAAGCATCAAATCAGGGGGTTTAATCAGACACAGAACTTTTCTGAAAGTTCCAGAGCCAGCATATGGCAGAGCCAACACTTAGGACTTTGGCGTTCTCCTGGGAATTGGAGTTCTAGCACTGTTGGACCACTGCTAGGTATGCTCTGAGGGTGATGGGAAAGGGGCTGGTTGCACACCTTTAGACCAAATGCTGCTTTCAACCTCTTGTAATCTGAGTATAGGAAACAACTCAAATATCTGAATAATCAAACATCTAGAAAACTTGCCCATCTAAAACACCACGCAGACAGAAGAGACAAAGACAAAAAGATCTAAGGAGCTGACAGAACCAATAGGATCCTGACACAGGGCATGTGTATTTACTCACAAAACCATCTTTGAAGGCTTCCTCCAGATGGTCTTTCCCTTTACTGGTATGAGTGTGGCTAGTCTTTCAGGGCCGTAGACTGTATTTTCCGCAGGTGGCCACAACCACATCTTCCATCCCACATGGTCTTCTGTAATGTCACAATCCCTGCGCTCGATTGGTGGAGGCCAGCTCACCTCCATTGAATGTGGGCTGGCCTGTAACGCATGTGTGACCAACAGAATGCAGCCGCAGTGATACTATGTGACCTCTGGAGCTAGGTCAGAAAAATCCAGGCAGCTTCCACTGGCTTCCCTTGGGATGCTCACTCTCTGGACAGCCGGCCATCATGCCCAGAACCTGTCCATTTGGAGACCACCTTTTAGGGAGGCCATGTATAGGGGCTTTGGTTGAGCTATGGGTACAAAACAGCTGAGGTTCCTAATGACTTCCCTGAATCATAAAGAACAGTTCAAATTGTGTTCAAAACCCTCTTTCTCTAGAATGAGACAGGATATAACACTTTTTACAAAAATAACATTTTTAATTACCTCTCAATGGAAATAAAATACATTCCTATCCTATATTATTCTACCATTATTCTTCCCAGGAAAGAGGAAGAACAAAGCCCTCCACAGGAAGGAGGGAAGGAAATGGGGAAGGTATTCCTTGCTGTTAGGAAGGAGAAGTAGAAGATAATGTCCTCTGGGATCCAGGGTGAAAAGAGTGAAGTTGCAGGAGGCTCCTATTTCTTATTCTGGACTTAGATCCTGAAAGCAAAGGCATAAAAATGAAAAAAGAGTGAAGTTCAAAGCAGAGGAACTTTTGCTCCACTTCCAAATTGGGTGTCTACAGGAACCCCTCTTTGTTAAGGTTAGGAGCCCTTACCAAGATGGGGGCACTGAGGAAGAATGGCAACGATGGTATGGCGTGTTGATAGAAGGGATGTGAGTGTTCATGTCCTACTGCCCTCAGTTCTATGTCCATGTGGAGAGATCCAGACTTTCTGCTATGTATCCGGTGGAGAAAGGGAGGTAAACTGAGATCTGGGCTAAGATGGGCCACCCTGCTAAAGCACAAGGTCACCGAGAGATAGGCTGCAGGGTATTCAGAAAGAGGGGGGCCACCTTAGAAAGCACAGCTATAACAGTTAGTGAATAAGCACTTTGCCAAGGCACTGAGCTCTCTGCCCTCTGCTACCTCTGCTTTCCCGAGGCTCCCCAGAGATCTATGTAGTCCAGCAACAGACGCTGCAGCATCTGTTCTGATTGATAGGCGCTGGTGTCCTACTGGTTGCTAAGTATCTAGACACACCTGGACATTGGGAGGAAAGAAGCAAGATCACAGCCAAGATGCAGAGGACCTGTGGAGCCAGTAAGAGACACAGAGAAGACAAGTTGGTCACAGATTGGCTCTGACACACCTTGAGCACCAGATCCCAGGTTATTCCACTCATGGTTCCCAGTAGTAGAATCACCTCATAGCAGGAAGATGTAGGGACATCTCTGGGGAAGCCAGCGAAGACCCCCAGATCAGCAGGTGTGTACCAGCCACCCTCCCTCCCATTCTCTAGGAACACTGCTTCCTCTATTCTAGACATCCTCCTCGCTAGAAGAAAGGGCCAGGTAAGAAAATGGAAGTCTGAGCATCTACTCAAATCCAAGAGAGGCAGATTTGCATTGGGGAAGTAGATAGAGATAACACCCAGTGGGAGCTTGAATTCCTCTTCCTGAGTAGGAAGGGGCCTCAGGAACCCAATGAGAGTCCCACTGGAAGAGTGAGTAAAGGTACATTTGGGGACAATGATTTGTAATAAGAATAAGTTTTCTCCAGGCTCCATCTACTTTAGAAATATTTCCTTCCAAGATTGTTAAGTTCTCAGAAAAGATGTGTTGTTTTGTTTTGTTTTTTTTCTTTTATGCTTTGAAAAATTATCTCCCACTCACTGGAAAATGTGTTTACCTAGCATGGCCTATCCTCTGAGGGTCACCGAGGGCAGCAGCCATCCTGACCCTTGAATCCAGAATATCAATGGGAAAAATAAAAGTCAACAACAACAAATGCCTAAAAATACCAAGAAGTTTTTTATGCACTCTGTGTGGGAAAATCCCTTGCCACAAGAAAACCCAGTCCTTGGTCCAAGGACAGCCCAAACTCTCTGGGTTTTCCACAGGCTCCAGAAGTTTCCCCCCAGGAACCCTTTGGCTCTTCCCTGGGGCTGTGGGTAAGTGTCAGTGTCCCTTCCCACACTTCACCCTTCTGGCTTCTCTCTGCTTCCCGAGGCTCCACCAGCTCGCGGCCATTGGCAAGAACAGCTCCATGAAGGTGACATTCTGAAACCCTGTGTCCTTCCCCTCCACTCCAACCCACCTGACTGAACAGCAAGATATGGTAGCTACAGCACAGGCAATGTTCAAAAACACTTGGCTGGTTTTGACTTTGGGGCACTCAAAGAGTTCGCCTCTATGCCTTTGGCTTTAGGCGCCACACAGCACTGGGAGGCATGGTGCCACTTCCAGACTCACTCATTTTCCTGCTGGTGTTCAACCCTCCAGCCCTCTCTGCTCCTGCCATGATGATGGCTGAGCCCTCCTCTGTCGATGCTGCCATGGTAACATGGTCATGCCATCCTGACAGGCTGAGGTCTGCTTCCATCTATTGATCCACCCGTGGGCTCCTGTCTGTTCCTCCTTTGGTTAAATAGGAATAATCCCCACCCCTTCCAGCACTCAAAACATGTCAAAACAGTATGATTCCTGCAAGTGGACTGCGCAAGTACTGTTTGCAAAGCGGCCAGTGCCCTCGAGTGGCTATGTGGAGCCGTCATGGTCTGACACCGTTGACCAACAATGATGACAGAGCATGAACAGGAAATAATACGGTAGTGTCTCGAGTTGACCTGTTCCATGTTATCCCTGCAGTGTAAACTGGATGCCTGGCACTCAAAAAGAGAAGTATCCTCAAAGGACATTGTATGATTGCACAGCCAACTTAACCTATTTGCTATAAGTCAGATGTCTGGGCTTAGTTTACCCAGAGTCTCTGCACAGAATCCCACAAAACTGAAGTCAAGTGTGAACTCAGTTCCTTCCTTGAGCTTAGGTTCCTGTTCCCAGCCCACACAGTGGTTGTGATTGGAGGACTCAGGTCTCCCCCTCACTTGATCTCTGCCCACCAGGGGCCATGCTCAGGCCCCAGAGGCCACCTGGTCTCCTACCCCATGATCCTCTCCACAACAGGACAGTTTGTTTTTTCAAGGCTTACAGAAGATCTGTTGCTGCTTCGAACATCTCTGGTCCCTTGACCCTGGCCCCTACCCCTCCTATAAAGAGCTCTACTGCTTATGTCAGGCCCACTGAGCATGCTCTTTCTTTTGATGATCCTCAAGTCAACTGATTGGGAACCTAAATGACATCTGTAAAATCCTTTCGCCCTTACCATATATGGTCACCTAATCCATGGGTGTGCTCTTCCATCTAGTCACATATCCTAGCCTCACTCAGGTGAGAGGATTATATAAGGGCATGAATCAGTGGAAGTTCGAGTCATCCTAGAATTTTACCTATCACACACATATAAGAAAGCATTCTGATGAATATTAGTTCTAGGAAATTTAAGATCCACCCAAATATTTACATTAACTTATTCATTGCTCCCAAATAGGAACAGTCTCTCAAAATTATCTAAAGCCTTGTTACTCAAAGTGCAGTCCATGGGCCAGCAAAATGAATAGCAATTGTGAGAAATATAGATTCCCAGGGCCCATTTGAAACCTAAGGAATAGCACATTAACAAGACTCCCAGGTGACAGGAGACGCATTGATCAAAAAAAAAAAAAAAAAAAAAAAAAAAACCTGTTCTCAAAATAACTCCCTGACTGGCTTCCAGTGGACATGAAACCTATCTCCTCAAGAAGTGGTTCTCAAAGTGTGGTCCCTAGACCAGCAACTCCAGAGTCACCTGGGAACTTATTAAAATGCAAGTCCTCAGACCTAACCCATATCCACTAATTAGAAATTGTAAGTGAGCCCAGCAATCTGTGTTGTAATAAACCTGCCAGTGGTTCTGATGCAGACTTAAGTCTGAGAACCCCAGCCAAAGGCTTTGTCCAGATGAAGTGTCCCCAGATGGAAAGCAAATGATAGTAACATAAAAAGGCCACCCGAATCTGCACTTCTAATACTACTTGGACCGTGTTGTCAGTCGAAAACCCACTCTGCTATTCTGGGATACAGAGAGGAGGGATTGGGCTCTGTGGGTGTTTGGATCACCTAGCTCTAGTTGTCCCTCAGTTGGAGGTTGTGCCAGGAGTGGAGATTCGAGGAGAAGCCTCACTGACAGGGCTGGGAAGGGTGCTTCCAGATCAACTGACACTACATCCCCACAGCCCCACAATCCCTAAGCCAGGCTTCCTTCTTAATTCTTAGGAGAGCCAAAGAAGAATACAAAGAAAATGGACATGCTTTTTAATGTGGCTTGAGGGAAGGAGCTCTCTTCTGCTTGTGCATGTGGGAATACCACACTGAGCTGGGGAAAAACAAGCCCATGACCTCTGGGAGGCAAAGCAGGGGAAAACAGGGCAGGGAAAGGGTGGGCTTGGTGGGAGGTGGGATGGAGCACCTAGAGGGAAGCCAGGAGCCTTCCACTGCAGACAGGGAGCACTGGGACATCCTGGGAATAGCTGGTTAAATCCGCCACGTCAGTTGACACCAGAGGAAACACAGATGAAGAGCTTTGACCAAGATCACACCATGCTAGGAGGCCAAGCCAGAGGGTAGGGGTTGAGGAATCCTGAGGGGCTGGGGATTGAAGAGGGAAGCCCTGCAAAAGGGGATGGGGTTCTTACTTAAAAAGAGTACAAACAAACACGTATGTGGCACCTTCTTTGGGCCAGGCACTATTCCAAGTGGTTTTAGCATTATTCAGATTCTTTGACTGTATGATCACTACTTTGGGATGGGGAAACTGAGGTACCGAGAGGGTAAATTGCATAACATCACACAGCCAGTAAAAGGCAAAGCTGGACTTTGAACATCCAGTCCACTTAGCCCCAGGGGCACACAATTCACACCACTGTGTTGCCTCTCACAGACAAACGTGAGCACCACCGGGTGCCCAGCTAGCCCTGAGAGCTCAGGTATTAGAGAAGTCACATGCTCTTAAAAGATCAAACATTCTACGCTAGAAAAGTCCCAAGAGCCTTCCAGGGGAGAAAGCCTCCACACTGGGCATATGTCTCCTAAGGCAAAGGTCAGTCCGTTTTCCTCCTATGGCATTCCACAGGAACTGAGGAAGGTCCTTAGAAAACCTCTGATCCAGCCCCTCTTATGGAAGAAAAACTGAAGCCCAGAAACATCAAGGAACACTCAAGGTCACCTTCGCACAAGTGAAGAAGGTCACCAATGAGGAAGGTCACCCAGATGAGTTACCTGAGGTCAGGAGAAATCAGAAGAGTTGCCTGAGGTTGTACCAGAAGCAGACTCTGGGGTCTGACTCCCAGGTTTCCCTCTCTCCTCTCCTCCCCTCCTCCTCCTCTCCTCTCCTCCCCTCCTCCTTCTCTCCTCTCCTCCCCTCCTCCTTCTCTCCTCTCCTCCTCTCCTCCTTCTCTCCCTCCTTGTCTCCAAAGCCTCTTACCTGCAGCTCTGCATTCTTGCCCCTTGTTGCTTCTTGCCTGGGGAAGGCTGCCAGGCCAGACTTTCACCTTCAGTGGAAGCACAGCTGTCCAGGCAGGGATTTATACCTTCCTGCACACTGGGATTTCCTAACCAAGCTGTGTCACTGGCTCCAACTGGGTGATGGTGGACACACCTTTTTCCTCCTCAGGGCAGCGCCCCCAGGCCATGGTGCATGATCACCAGATGGAGAAGTGGCCAAGGAAACTCTGGGTAAGTTTCCCTATTTTTTGTGACTTTTTAAAAATTACGTATTTCCAGCTGAGAAGTGGTTTTAAAGTGCTGTGTGTTTTTCGACTCAACCATGGTCCCATTTAAGGTAAAAGGAGATCTTTAAACCAGCAGCACAATTGGTCCCCAATCCCACCTCCAAGGAATCATTCTGGGATCTAGGGAAGATTAAGGTTAAGTCTATGGTTTCTTCTTGTTTTAAGGTTTATTTTTATTTTTATTAGTTTTAGGTGGACACAATATCTCTACTTTACATTTATGTGGTGCTGAGGATCAAACCCAGTGCCTCGTGCATGTTAGGTGAGCACTCTACCACTGAGCCACAACCCCAGTCCCTAGTTTCTTCTTTTTTCTTTCTATTTTATTTCATTCTTACATGACTTTTTCATTGCCAGGTGATAGGTGTTATTTTTTAAAATTTTTTCTTCCAGTTTGTGGAATTTGTCTGAGTAGTTTCTATTCCGATTGATAGTGGACTAAGTCACTAAATTACATCCATATAAAACAACTATCTCATCTGCCTTCTACGGGGCCTGAAGGTGCTTTGGCTTGCTCCTCTGACCCACATGTGTCCCCTCCATGAACGGTGAGCCTGACCTGCAGCTACCTCTGGAGCTTGTTCATAGACACCCAGGTCCTCTATAAACCACACCATGCACGGAACCAATTTTGGTCCTCTCTACCAACACCTCCTACTTCATTGATTCAAATCCATGTTGGTCAGTCCAGACAGGACTTCAAAGAACTGGTGGCCCAGGGCTCTCCTTGCTATGAACAGGAAGCCAAGAAGAAGAGCATAAGAACTTGGCCATGGCCTCCCCCAAAAGGTGAGCACCAGACTTGAACCTTCCTGAGCCAGCAGCCCTCCACGGCCTCTGCTGTCTCCTGGGTTCTCTCACATACGTTAGGAAATGTCACATAGCCTAAAGGGGTGTAATTCAGGGTCCCCCTATTGGTGGATGGAAAAGAAGAATGCTTTTCAAAACATACTTTAAAATCAAACTTATTAACTCTGATGACACTTTCTGCCCGGTTTATTCAAATCTTCACATTCTTATAGGTGAAAAAGGCAGATATAAAAACTTTTTTGCAGGAATCTTGGGAATTTCATACCCAGAACAAATGGCACAAAGTCAAAGGGCCCATTTGGCCCTAGTGTTATTCTCTTCCTAGCAAGGAAGGTAACTCTCCTTGAGAGGTTTCAACTCAGATTGAGTAAATAATATCTGAGAAAATGTTAGAACTAGATGGAAACTCAGGGATAATAAAATCCATTCTCCAGTTTAAAAAGAGAAAACTGGGGTACAGGCACTTAGGAGGGCCAAGAGTGAAATGACATGATGGATTTTGACTTCATGAAGGGTAGCATTCTTAAGGAAGCTGGGAATACCCCAGAGTGGAGTTTGTTGGACAAAGGGTATATTACATTCCCACATATGTGTATTCTTTTTGCAAACATCGGATGAGAGAGTAATACTTGTCCCATACTTTTGACATGGTAAGATTGAAAAGGAAGCTATAAATTAGGGGTTAAACCAAATAAATTTTGAGGGTATGAATTCCCCCCCACCAGGAAGCTTCTCCTAGATACCAGCATCACCCCAGAAGAAAGGACATGCAAATAATTGAGTCCTCCTGGCCATGCTCACTGTACCTGAGTGAACACATCCCTCCCAGCTGATCTTCCTTGTTGGAGATCTTCTTTGCTAACCAACACCGGCAGCCCACGGCTTAATGCTGCCCAGAGGGGAAGTGAAATCATGCAATCTGCCCTTGGCCTGAAGGGTAACTGCTGATCCTGTGACCTAGAAAGAGGAATTTGCATAACCTTCCTTTTTTATTTTTTTCTATGGGACAAGTCAATCACAGAGTCACAGGATTGCTTGAAGAGTCCTTTCAAGAACTAATCCTCGAACTCGATAATCACCTGCGACTAAACCCCCCCAGCCTGCTGTAGGAGTCACAGGGCAACGGTTACTTTTCCTGTATCCTTCCATCATCTACTCATGAGCCACTATCTATGGCACTTTCAGCTCAACTTCTCCACTAGCTGATGGGAAATGTGCAAGGCACAGAATGTTCTAGAGTATCTCGAAATCCTCTGAGGTGAAAGTTGCTCAGGGTGTTTATTGCGCTGATTGAAGCAATGATCCTTCACTTTTTAGAATGAAGGAGGCCTTTCCACGGTCAGTTCTGGCTCACAAATCAGCAGCACCCTCTAAAAACTCTGCGGCTAGGCCCTGACCTCTTTGCTTCCTTGTGATATGCAGGCCAACGGATGGGGGAAGGTAAGCTTGGAAAGAGGAGGAAGGCACCTGTTGGTCACTATGTCATGTATTTGTCCCCAGTTTTTTTAGGACAACCTCAGCTTCAAATACTCTAGCATATTACCGTCACCAATTCACTCATTCTTATCAGATCAGAGTTCCAGAATTTAGCGGCTAGAAAATATAGTCATTAAGCCCCTAGGACAAAATTTAGCTATAAAACCTCACAAAGAGAATTTTCAGGCCTGCCCTGGTCAACTTGTCAATCACAGAAAAAAAAAAAAAAAAAACTCTATGTCTTATTCATGGAGCAGAAGGATAACTATTCCCTCCACATACGTAACTTACAAACATACTGACAATTTAGATATTGGCTACAGGTGGGCTTCAGTCTCCTCACCTGTACAGTGAGTGCTCTGTGTCCATTTGCTACTGCTGTTGTAACAAATGACCACAACTAGTGGCTTAAAACAATTGTCTTAAAGCTCCAGAGGTTAGAAGTCTGACATGGGTCTCAGTGGGAAATGATCACATATGAGCAATGCGGACTTCCTTGTGCAGACTCCTGGGAGTATCTGTTCCTGTGCCTTCTGAGCACCTGCAGGTTTTCTCATTCCTTTCTGTAACCCCAGAGTATATCACATCACCTTCTTCTCCTTTGGGTTTCTCACCTCCCTCTTAGCAGGACTCTATTGATCACCTTTGGGTTCCACACAAATAACCCATTATAATCTCCCTCCTCCCCAAATCCTTAACTTAACCACATCTGCTAATCCCTTTTGCCATATTACATGGCCTGTTTACAGTTTCTAGGGATAGGGACATAGACATCTTTGACTCCATTGTTCATCCCATCGTGAGCTGAAAGTTTCCTTCCAGTTTTCAGCGTGAGCTTTACAATTCTAAACAGAGACTTTACAAAGAGGTTCTGGCCTGCATGGTGGCGTGCCACTGTGAGACCACTGCAGCCCAGGAGTGTCAGGCTAACCTGGGCAACACAGCAAGACCCCATTCCTTTAGAAGGAAAATGACTCTGCATAATTATGGATTGGAATGCCATAATTCCTTCCACGCCCAAGGTGAAGATTGTCTGGGAAAGGGAGAGAGGGGTATGCCTTGAGTTTCCGAGATTTACAGGAGCAATTTGATTTTGCCACTCAGTACAGAGAAAGTCCCATCTTCATTGTGGAAGAGCTTTTGTGTTCCAGTCTTTCCTTTTGGTTCCTTTTCCCCCATAATGAGTTTCCAAGAGAGAAACTGGGAAAGGAAAAGAATTCCAGGGAGATCAGTTGCAACACTGATGGCCACAGGCCACTCTCTCTCCAGCCTGTTCTCCCCCAGGACCCAAAGCATAGGTGGCAGGCAACTGGAACTCGGTCCCATCTCCATGCCTACTGCCCCTCCCACAGGCACCCAGGCCCAGTCTATCACCCACGACCCAGAGTGCTCTTCTGAACACTCATGGAGACTTCCTTCACCCATGGGTCTCGGGAGGCTCCAGGCAAAGACCACCTACTCTGTCCCAAATCCCTCAATCTTCTTTGCACATGTCCCAAACTAAATAACACAAAGAGTCTCCAGAGATAATTAATTTTTTCAGGAACAGATATTGCAAGGGAAACACATGTGTCATAAGCAATGTGTGTCTGTACTCAAGGAGGCTGAGGCCAAGGGAAGTTTTTAAGGGAAAAAAGGAAGAGGTTTATATGCTTTAGTTTGAGATAGTAACCTTTGGCTATAAGGATCAATAGCAAGAGTGGCTTCAGTCAAAGATGAAACAGGAAGTTGTTGGACAGAATTTTTGCAGAAGTATTTTTTCTGTTTTGTTTTGTTTCTTTGAATAAGATTGTGGTTGCCTATGTACAAAGCTGTGGTTCTGGCAGAGTCTTCTGCCATCATTCTAATGAGGCACAAGCGCACAAGATCCCCTTCCTTCACAACTTCCCTGTTTTATTTATCATTATTTTTGTGGTTGTTAGGGTTTTACAAAATGATTTGATGACCTTGATTCGATAACCTTCACCCATGGGGTGGAAGTGCCTGCTCCCTTGAGAAACCCTAGAAGCGGACCTCACAGAAAACCAACAGGTCACCCCCGGAGGTGGGTCCACTCTTGCTGCTCCGGAGAAGAGATGAAAAACTTCTTTTCCCTAAGAACCAGAAAGGGGGCTGATTGTCTTGGGATGCAGACTTGATTTTCATTCCGCATGAGTGAGCAGCACAGTAATTATTCAACCTGCTGTTAGAGAACCAGTTCAAGGGCCTCCCCCGCCCCGCCCCGCACCCCTAGAAGAAGCAGACTGACATTTCCTGCCAATGGTCCAGATGTCTCACTTCCCCATCTGTTGCAAGCCGAGAAGACCCCAGTCCTGATGATCTCATAGACACAAACAAGTCAGTCTTGTCATGCACCTGGAGCTGAGAGATGCTGAGACATGGCCGCCTCCAGCATCTGACTTTGTGCTCATTCCACTCACGTCAAAGTCAGGCTCCAGTCCTGGGGGTCCCTGTCTCCCACGGACTTATCATTACGGGATCTGATGCTACGTTTATTCCTACCAGGCTTAGTAGGAAGACTATCAGACAAAAATGATGGGGTTCCAATGCCACAACTGGCCTCAGCCATTCTTCTAGACCCATTCCCCACCGCGCCCATCCTCCACATTCCCCTTCCCTCCTCTCAGCTCCCCCACACCCCACCTACCAGCTATTCTAGCCAATATCTCCTTGGCTCCTCTCGGCTTCTGTCAGAAGTGCAAATTACAGATAGCTGATGGACTGAATGGTCTTTAGACTTACAGTGAACGTGGTACCAAACAAATTTTTAAGTGTGGTCTCTAAGCTAGGACTCCCAGATGTGCGCCAGGTGTGCATGTGTATGTGTGTGTGTGTGTGTGTGTGCGTGTGTGTGATATGTTTGATTCTTTTTTTTTTAATGAAGCGCTGCCCTTCAATCTAGCTCCCCCAAGGCTTGCCCAGACCCCCACCAATTCTTACTGCTGCCAGCCCATATGTGGCAGGGCCTCCAGGAGGTAAGAAGAGAGACCCCAGCCACTGCAATTTTGAAACTCTTAGTCTATTAAATCTTAAAGACCCATGCCCTAGCAGAGTGACTGGCATCAGGCTTTATTTTAAAAGTTTGCCTTTAGCAAGTAAATGGTCTAGGTCTCAAAGTAACCTCATATGCATAACTCGTTTGAGATAAAACCTGAAAGTCATCATCCACAACCTTTGGTGACTGTGAGTCCTAGGTCAGTGGCCTTTCTGGCCATCCTTGCTCACACCCCCCCCATCCCCTGACCACTCACCTCATCCATTCCCAGCTGCTGTATCACCTTCAGCTTCTAGGCAATCCTTTCCCTGACTCACGAGACCTGCTCTGCTTTCGAATGATCTCTCAGTAACATGAAGAACAGTTTCCTTCATTCAGCTGGTATCTGAGCCCCGAGCTTCTGCAAAGCAGCGATAGAGCCTGAACCCGCTGCAGGGCCTCCTTGCTTCTCAACCTGTGTCCTGTTACATAGAATAACAGCCTCAAACAAACCCACCTGGGTAGTTCAACATGCTAGTCCGCCTGTCAGGTACAAAAACTTCAGGCAGGGGCCCTTTGGTTTGTCGTCTTCAAAACACTCATCTCCTCCCAGGGCAGGTGGACACTAGCAGACCCAGCACCTTGGCTCAGAAGGCCTTGCCGCTGGAATGAGGTCACCCACAAAGGGGAATCCACGTTCCTCCCGCATCCTGCCAGAAATTGCCACTCCTTCTTCCACTGGAAATGACACTCAGTGTGGGGACCACATGGTTTCACTACACCCCATGCTGTGGGAGCTTTTGCACTTGCCCCTGGATGCATGATATCACAGCCATTGCCAGTCCAGGAACTGTGACAGAGATTCCCCAGGGAGCAGTAGGTGGCCAGGCCCCTTAAGCTAGCACTGGAGAGACCAGCTGAGCTTAGAGAAGGGGGCAGTTACCCACCAGGGTGCAATAGAAAATGGACTTAGCATTCTCCTTTGAGCTGAGAAAAATAATTTTTAAAAATAACCTGATTCTACACCTGTCAGAAATAACTCAGATCTCGGCAAAGGACAGATTGGACATTGTTTTTAAGAAGGAGACTTTAAGAAGGTTCTGTCGGTTATACCTTTTCCATGTCACCCAGAGGAAAGCCAATAATTCCACTTTTCTCTGCAGACTACCCTGTATTAACCATGTCTTTATTTTCTGTGTTCTGTTGATTTGACCTCTGGGGCTTGCTGGCCCTGGCAGGATGGCCTCCTCTGGGACTAGCCAGTTCCTAGAGATAATGGGCAGAGTCCCAGGAATGCACTTCTCCAACCCACTAATCCAAAGCCCGTGGCCCACCCACCTGCTCTATCGGGCTTTCCCCCTCTGGGCCACTACCACTTGACTCAATCACCCCAGGCCCAGATACCAGACAACTAGGGATGCCTCTCGGCCCCAGAGCCCGATGATGCTAGTCAAACCAGCCAATCCAAAGCCAACTACCCTGCCTTGCCCGCTACTTCCAGTAGAAATCACAAGGCAGGCAGTTCCTGTTCTCCCTCTGCCTCCTGCACCAACCCGGGTGTGTCCCCATACGGCTCCTCTTGGGACTGTGAGTATAATGGTACTCTTTTCAATAGTAGTCATCCCTGATCTGCTAGGCCTGCCACACCTAAGTAGTAACATACCTGTACTTATGACACCCTTCCCTGAGTCACGGGTTTATTGTACCCCAGGGACTGGCTCCTGAAATAGGCTCACATTCTTTTTCTTAGGAATTTGGAGTTGGGCCCCAGAAAGAGGCAAGTTAGCTTCTGTGAGAAGCTGGACTTCTCCTACGTAAACTCAAAGAGTTAAAGGTCCACCGAATCCCTCTGAGCCTGAAGGAGCCAGAACGTGACAATTCAGAGAGATAAAAAGAAGAGAGACACAGAGAGAAGCCAGGGTGAGCATGGCACAGGTCCCAGCAGCCCCTCCGCCCTGCTCTGGGTGATCTCCAGGTGGCAGCATTCCTGGCTCTGATGCCCAGATGCCCCCAACCCTGGGGCCATTCTGCCATCCCTAAGGCCTCGCCTGAGGTCAGACTGGTGAGCACTCTGTGCTTAGTTCCCTATGGGGTGATCCATTCACCACGCCCCCCCACCCCCTGTAGAACACCATTTGGAAGCATTTGCCATGGTTTGCATGTGTGGCCCAAGAGTTCATACGTTAGAAACTTAATCCCCAAAGTCCTATGTTAACAATATTTGGGGGTGAGGTTTTGGGGGAAGCAATCAAGGATTAGATGAGGTCATGAGGGTGCAGCCTCCCTGGTGGCATTAGTAATTTTATTAAAAAAAAAAAATGGGAGACCTGAGCCAGCACACCTGCTCTATCTCACTGTGTGATACTTTCTGTCATATTATGATACAGCAAGGAAGTCCTCACCAGATGCCAAGAAGATGCCAGCACCATGCCCTTGAGCTCCGCAACCTTCAGAACCATGAGTCAAATAAACCTCTATTCTTTATAAATCACCCAGTTTGGGTATTTTGTTATAGTAACAGAAACAGACTAAAGACATCATTCCCATCTCCTTTGGACTGGGAAAAATAAGAATTTTTTTTTTTCTATACCCTGTCGGAATATCCCAGGGCAAAAGGCAGACTAGTATAGGGAAAAAGTCAAGTTACAGAAAGGAAAAGAGCCAGGATAGTAGGGTCAGGAAGCAGGTAACATGCTGGATCAAGGAATTAGGGGCAGCCATGACGGAGGCCCATGGCAGCAGTTCTTGAAGCCTCACCCAGACTGACAGCAGTCGCAACATCCTGGGAGCTTATTAGAGCTGCAGATTCTCAGGTACCACCTCAGACGACTGAATCAGAAACTGGGGGTGGAACCCAGCAGTCTAAGTTGAACAAGACCTCCACATGATTCCAATGGTACCAAATTTTTGCCAAGTACTACTTCACTGGTTCTGCATTCTGGCTGTACATGCAGGCCACCCCAGGAAGCTTTCCTCAAAACCTGATGCCCCACCCCACTTTCAGCCTACAAGAGGTGGGGCCCGATGGATGCTCCTTAGGCTCCCCAGGTGGTTCTGATGTGTGGCCTCCCAGGGTGGAGAGCTCCACCACTCACCTGCTCTATGGTTTTTGTCTTTGGCTCCTGCAAGTAGATAAGCAAATGAGTGCAAAAAAAAAAAAAAAAAAAAAATTCCAAGGCTGAATCATAAAGGACAGCTAATAGGACAGAGGTGAAGCCAAGGTTTCCAGGCTGGATGAGAACAGGACTTGAACCTCAGTGTCTAATCAGGACAACAGAGAAATTGGACTTGATTTCTACTAACCAAGCTCACAAAAAAGCAAGGTCTGTGTCAACATCCTCATTCATTCGTTTATTCTACTAACATGCTCTGTTCTGAGCACCTGCGCCCAGCTCAGCATTGTTCTAGGTCCTAAGGACCCACATTCCAGAGGCAATACAATAGCAATAATAAAGATGTCAACAAGGCACCATCTTCATTATAGCCAGTGAGATATGCTCTATGCAGTACCCAGGCAGGTCCCTTGCACTGGACAATTCCCTCCACAAGGTAGAGCCATTCAGATGTCTATTCTCGCTGGATTTGTTCTGGGCAGTTGGCATTATCTGTTGCCACCCGTACCATTTGCAATATGTTACTTTGGAGCTCCTGAGCTTTGATCTGACTACACCAATCCAGCAGAAGCCAGGGCACCAACGAGACTGACGTTGTTGGAAGAGGTGATATTATTCTGATTCCATCTTAGGGGTTGCTCAGTAAAATCACAAACAAAATGATGAACAGGGCACATCACACACTGAAGATGAACAGTCACATGCCTTAAAGTGATAATGCGTTGATAACAAATCATAACTATCTGTTCCAGGTGTCTCTCTTCAGAACATTCTGTTGGCCTGGATTCATGTCCAGAAAGTATCTTCACAGACTTTTAAACGCTTTTTAAAACATGCAAGTTCTACACTAATTCAGGCCGATCTGTTTCTCAAAGCAATGACTAAAAGTTAAGCAGGGCAGGGCCTTCACTAGTTCAGGCTGCATATTAAAAAGCACCTTAGTCTGGAACTTGACATTTCTTCTCAGTCCTGAAGAACAAAAAGTCCCAAATCAAAGTGCTGCATGGTCAGGTTCTGATGAGGGCCTCCCCAAGATTGTGGATGATCATCCTCTCAATGTGTCCTCACAAGACAGAAAGAGGGTGAGAGAGCTCTCTGAGAGCCTTTTAAATTTTTCAGTTATTATTTTTGATTACCACATAATAATTGTACATATCTATGGGGTGATGTTTCAGTTCATATACATATTGTATAATGATCAAATCAGGGTAATCAGCATACCCATCACCTTAAACTTTCAGTATTTCTTCATGAGCACATTCAAAATCCTCTCTTCTATCTGTTTTAAAATGTGTGTTTCATCATTTTTAACTACAGACTTCCCACTGTGCAACAGAACTCTAGAACTCGGTCCTTCCATCTAACTACAATGTTGCATGGGGTCCTTTCTATAGGGCACTAATCCCATTGATGAGGGTTCCACTCTCCTGACTCAATCACTGCCAAAGGACCCACCCCTTATTACTCTCACATTGGTATTTCTGGTGGGGGGAGAGAGAGCCCCTATCCTGATGCTCCAAGGAAGCAGACCTCCCCTCTCATCAGGAGAGCAAATGACTCCACAGTCACCCTGGCCACTCTCCCAATAATCACGGTCATGAAGAAGACAATGTTAAGATGGCACGTTGGCAGACAAGCCCACTTGACTTGCCCTCCTGAGCCTGGCTCTCAAAGGAGGCCTCTCCAGGAGGGGTGCTAAGGAATTTCAGCCTTTATAAAGTGATGATGCTGCATTGATTGACAGGTGGGAGGAAGGCTCTGGGCTCTCCAGGATTGAGTTGGTACCACTGTTAATTTTCTGGAGAATCTAAGAAACCCATGTGCTCCCAGCCCCTGCTCTGACTCTTGTGGGTCCATAAAGCCAGGCCCACTCTCCAGAGCCTTCCCAGGCCTTTTGGCCACCTCAGGCCCAATACTGAAGGGACCAAGCAGAATATTCACTGGGGCTTGGAAGCACTTAGTCTGACCAAAGTGGGGGTTGGGGCCTTCTATTTGTAGATCCATAGACCCACAGACTGTTTGGTAGCATGGGCCTCAGACTCACTGCAGGCCAAACACTCTATTTGTAGGTGAGGATTGGTGGATTTCCCCCATGCTAAAGATTGAAGGATGAAGCTATCTGCCACTTCCCCATGTGCATTTGAATTTGCTAACTTGGACAACTCTATAAAAAATAAATGAAAAAAAAAATCATTTGGCAGGCTGGGCTCCCTGCTTGTGAGCACAGTTCGCCACTCAGGGCCAGTCCACGAGGAATGCAGCTGGGCCTGATCCAGGCCCGGATCCCAGTGACCGAGGTTTCTAGTCCTTGTTGGAAGCCTTGGCAAGTGCCCAAACCTCCTGTAAAATAAGAAGGTCAAGGTGACAAAGCATCTGACTGTCCTCCAAGCTCTTTATTCACCTATTGGCTTCTTCAATCATCTCAACAACCCTCTGAAGTACATGCTATGCTGCATTAGCAGCCCCAGGTAAAGATACCAAGACACTAAGACATCAAGTAACTTGTCAAACACAAGATGATGAGTCATGACATCCCAAAACAGGTATGGGGAAGCCCTCACCCCCACTATGTCAGAATTATAGAGCAGATCAAGTTAAAAGGAGGTCATTAGGGTGGGTCCTAATCCAATATGACTGATGTCCTTACACAAAAGAGAAGGATGAGCACAGAGACAGACATGCACAGAGAGAAGATGACGTAAAGTCACAAGGGGAAAGATGACAAATGAGTGACACCTAAAGGCAAGGGATGCCACAGTGTCCCAACACCAGGAGCTGGAGAGGCAAGGAAGAATTCTCCCCTAGAGCCATCAGAGGGAGCACAACCCTGCCAACACTTTTGGTCTCAGACTTCCGGCCTCCAGAACTGTGAGACAATACATTTCCGTGGTTCCAAACCACCCAATTTGTGGCACTTTGCTACGGCAACTTTGGAAAAACTAGTCATGGACATGAGGTACCTCATCCGCACATGGTGGTGGTGGTTAGTTAAGAACTCTGCAGAGATGGAAGAGGCAACATCTTACAGGTTGTTCGTCCACATTCTCAGAAGATTAAAAGAAAACATGGCAAGCATCTCTAACAAGACTGAAACCATCCCCTGACTCCCCAGCATGTAGCAACAGAATATGTTCCATCGAGAGTGTCATGTACCCTACAGAGATGGATGGGTTTGTTTACCACTTTCCTTTCATAACCGATATTTCACTCCCGGGGGTGTTGAGCCTAGTAAATTCCATCAGAGAGTAAATGAGTCTGCTGCTCCTGCCAAATGGAACAAGGCCAGAGCAAAACTCCTTCCCAGGTGGGGTAGCCGAGAGCGCCTCTCCAACCTGGCCCTCCTCTAGCCTGGTCAGCACAAGTGTAGGACAGCCCCCTTCCAACGTGGAGTGCTGGGTGCTGGGTAGAAGTGCAGCCCCCTCCCCTGCTCCAGGAGGAGCACCTACGCCTCTGATCTTAAACAGCCACCCTAAAAATAGAGGCACCAGTGAGTAGGAGGAGGAGCCAGCAACACAGAGTCGAATCAGCCACCAATTCAGTCCAGTTTCACACACACTTAGGGAGCACCATTCTGATTCATGGCGTCAAAATGTAACTGTGAATGGGACTCTGTACCAGTTAGTAACTGGGCATGTGCTTTGCCTTCCTGTGTCTCAGTTTTCTCTATGTACAATCATAATATCTGTCTACAGTTGTTTTAGGATTGAATTAGCATTTAGAAAGGCTGGGCACCAAAAAACAGACAAACAAACAAAAGGCATTCAGTAAGCGTCAGCAAGTACCATAAAACCTACGTGGAGTACTTGAATGTGCAGGACACAAAGACCCAGCCTGAAACATAACAACTCCAGGGATGGAGAAAGATTTATTATGAATTCCATCTAGAAGCAGGCCCAGCCTTGGCCACTCAAGGTCCTTGGCCCCTACCCATGGGCACAGCCCCATCCAAGGCGCTGGGGACCCACCCACTTCGGGTGTCGGGAACTTGGGGAGCCCCAGGCTGCTGGCTCAGGGTCACGTCAGCCTTACTAGCTTCCGACCTTGTTCCTGCACAGCCCCACTCCCAGATCAGGCCAGGACCTGCATGAGCTTCTCTCCTGACTGGAGAGCTGTGCTGGCCCAGGGCACTGGCATTGCTCTGTTCTGGGTGGCCCTGGGCAGGGGGCTAATGCCCCCATATGGCCCACCCAGCTCTTTAATGCAAAAGTCTATGGGGATGTTTGTTACTTTCTGTCTGATGGTTGGGGGCAATAGGAGGGTCCTGAAAGAACAAATAAAGTGACATCTCCCCGCCCCCTCTGAAGAGGAAGATAGCAGGAATTGGGGTTCAAGTTCTAGATCCCTGGCATAGGGATCTAGGGCCAAGCACCTGGAGGAAGTAAGGGCAGAGGCCAGGACACAAGTCCAGGGACTTGGGAGATATGAGGGGCTAACTGAGGTGGCTGTGAGGAAATGGGATTTATGAAGAAAGTAAGAGTTGAAAATGGGTCCATTTTCCCTCCAAAGATAAGTCTGGTGCTTAGGGTGGGTCCTGGAGTCTAGCAAGGCCATGCGGATCTGTTCCCTAGGGAAGCAGACAGTCCCCACAAATGGCAGGTCCCAATGACTGAGTCCTTGACTTCTTTCACAAGACCAGCTCCAGCATGCACCCCTTTTCCCACAATAGGAGGGACAGGGAACTGATGAATACCAAACCCACTTTGTGCTCCAGGTTCCGGGTTCAATATACAACATACATCAGCCGTTTGATGGATGGTCCAGCCCTCCAGACAGTGAGAAATTATAACTCATCTGGCTGAGGTGATAAGGAACCTAAGTCAGCAAGGGAAGTTCACACAGCTAGTAAGAAACAGAGGCAGGATTCCCACCCTGGAGCCCCTGGGAATCCAAACCCTGCTCTCTCTCCCAGATCCACTCTCCTCTGGGAGCCAATGTTGCCCTCTGGAGCCCCCTGCTGGACTCCCTGATGCCCACAGCTGGTCTGGCCTCTGCCTTCTGACCCTTCCACATTCCTCCCCCAAAGGCCAGGGGCTGAGGGTCCATTCTGAGTGCCACCTCTCCCCAGTCTGGCCAGTCCTGGGGTCCTCGGAGCCCCAGTTCTCACAGTGGTGAACTCACCACACCTAGTTGTTCAGGGTAAATGGGTGAAGCTGAGAAGTGAGAGCACGAGGCTTCCTAAGACAGCCTGGGTTTCAGGGTGGCAACTGGGAGGCAGAGGGTCTCCCCCACGTGGCAGAAGGTGCTGCCACACACATGAGCAAGACTGAGCCACTTTACCGGGATAAGGGGTTCGAAGCAGATCCTTTGGAGCTGACAAATCTTCCATCTTCCCAACAAAGTTCTCCACCAAAAGAGGCCCACGGGTGCTCCCAAGTACCCCCTGGGCAGAGTGACCATGATCAGACCAGAACTTGGTCCAGTCTAAGGGCTAGATGAGTCCATGGTGGTCTCCTTAGTGGTTAAAATGTTGATGCTGCCCTTGCGGCCACAGGCAAGCCTAGCCACAGAGCAGCCTCTCTCGGCCATAGCCTTCCTGGCTCAGACTAGAGTCACTAGAGTCCTGGTTCTGCAGAGGCCCAGCTGCTGCCAGCTGCTGCTCCCACGCAGACTCGTCCCACCCACCCCCTCTGTCCGAATGGTCTCTCCTATCTCTAGCCAAGGTCTCTCCAAGGGAACCATTTTCAGTGGGCCCACACTCACCAGCCATGTCACTTGGGAGCATTGGCCTTTGTCCCTGAAATGCAAAGCCATGAATATTGGAACCAGGGATCTAGAACTTGAACCCAAATTCCTGCTATCTTCCTCTTCAGAGGGGGCGGGGAGATGTCACTTTATTTGTTCTTTCAGGACCCTCCTATTGCCCCAACCATCAGACAGAAAGTAACAAACATCCCCATAGACTTTTGCCTTAAAGAGCTGGGTGGGCCATATGGGGGCATTAGCCCCCTGCCCAGGGCCACCCAGAACAGAGCAATGCCAGTGCCCTGGGCCAGCACAGCCTCACCAGTGTCCACAGGCAGGAAGAGGAATAGAACGTGAGAGAATCTCACCTCCTAGAAGGGAGCTTCCAGACATCCTTAAAAATGAGCCCCTCCCCAATGGTGCCTCCCACTGAGAGACCTCCACCGTGGCCTTCAAGGCATGTGAGGCCTGTATTTGGCCAGTACTGGAGTCAAACCCCCTCCCAATCTACAGCTAGGTCTTCTTTGTCAGGGCTGTGCTCCCTGCATTGCTCACACCTGGACCTTTCCAAGATGTTGGCTGGAACCCCTCAAAAAAGGGATGGGGAGGAAAAGAATAGTGGCCTTGGCAGCACAACAGCCCCCAGCCCACCTAGTGTCCACCCCTAGAGGGCATTCCAGTCTCCTCCCACCCACTCTGTTGGCCCTCTCTGGGGTGACAGGAGAACGAGGTTCAGCTGTCTTATCACCTGTGGGGCCAGGATTCTTCCTCCAGTGCTGCTTAACCTGGCTGCGTCTGCTCATCACTAGGAAGTTTAAAAACTACTGATGTCTGGACCCCACACATTCTGATTTCCTGAAGCTGGCCTGGGCACCAAGATTTCTAAAGAGCTGGGCATGATGCATGCTCCCTAGAAGCTGGGGAGGCTGAGGCAGGAGGATCTCAAATTCAAAGCCAATCTTGGCAACTTAGAAAGACCCTAAACAACTTATCAAGATCCTTTCTCTAAATAAAACATTTCAAAAGGGCTTGGGACATAGCTCAGTGGTTAAGCACCTTTGGGTTCCATACCCAGTCCCAAAAAAGAAAAAAAAAAAATAAGATTTTTAATGGATGCCCAGGGTGATTCCAATGTTTGGCTGAGCTGGAGAATCATAGCCCTACACTCTGAGCAGGACTTAGCTTTCATATAGGTTGAGCATCCTAATTCCAAACTGCAAAATCCGAAACACTGCAAAATCTGAAAATTTTTTGAGTGCCAGCATGACACCTCAAGTGGAAAATTCCACACCATGAAAATTTGTTGCATGCACAAAATTATTTCAAATATTGTATAAAATTTCCCTCAGGCCACGTATATAAGATGTACATAAAACAAATGAATTTCATGTTTAGATTTGGATCTTATCACCAAGATACCTCATTATGTAAATGTAAATATTCTAAAATCCAAAAACAATTTGTAAAATTGAAAACACTTCTGGTCCCAAGCATTTTGGATAAGGAACACTCAACCTGCATTGCCCCCTCTGTGTGTCCTGTTAATGCAGGTTAGCAAGAGACATCCAGCTTCCCTCACATGAAGTTAATAGAAGGACTCTTGGGCTTCCTTAAATACTCAGTGACAGTGCTAAAAGATTTCCCTCTGCTGCAAACTCATGATGGATATCATTAGCCTTGGAAGAAGCAGGAAGGTAAGGAGGGCTGGTAATTTCCCTTTACAACCTCGCCACCAAGATGCCATGACATCAAGTCTAAGACCAAGCTTTGCCTCATATTCATACAAACATTTTTACACTAAATGTTTATTAGCAAGCAAAGCTAGAAATACATTCATGCATCCTCTTCCGTTGGTTCAAGAAAGTTCTAGTTCTTTGTCCTTGTACACACTCCAACCGCTACTTGGCAGGAAATTGTTTTTCCAGCCGAAAGCCAGAATTAGGAACCCAGAATCCACCAGTGACCAGATTAAGTACAGAATGAACAGGCATCTGTCTAAATTGGTGCATTTGTCCAAGGTATGCAGCATTAGAGATACTCTCCAAAATGGTTTTGCCAACCCACTCAATCTCAAATACCTTTAGTCTCAGCAATGAGAGTCCGCTTCTAACTCAAATCTTGAGCATTGATAGTCTTTATTTTTACAAATAAAAACCTACTTTGATGTTTGGCTGGCTGTTGATTGAGATATAAATGACAGAAGCCTTCTTTAGGGTATGAGCTTCTTAGAAATCCAGTGGACCCTTTTGGTGTGTTTTCTTTGCAGAAGTGCTTGTAGCCCCTGGGATACAGCTAAATCTCAGTACCACACAAGACAACACCCCTATGTGCTGCCATCATTGAAATGTCAATCACCAGACATATCAGAAGAGCTCAGTTCAGCCTCACACCTGCAGAGCTTGCCAAAGGTGCAAACCTGAACCTAATCAGAAACGGATACCAGACAGAAATGGAGGAAAACTCAGGGGAATCCCCACCACACTCTTCCAAAGTGTAGTATCATGAAATACAAAGAAAGACTGTAAACTGTTCAGATTGTAGGAGACCAGAGAGACGACAAATGCACAAAGGATCTTGATTCTGTTTTCTATAAAAGGCATTATTGGGACAAATGGGAAAATCTGTATAAGGTGTGTATATTGGATAATAGTATCATACTATTTACCTGGTTTTGGTCATGGTACTATGGTTATAGTCAATTTATTGCCTGCAGAAAATATACCCTAAAGTCTTAGAGGGGAATTATAGGGGAAGAGGGAATAATTGAAGTTCATTTGATTAGACTAAGGGGAATGAAGGGAAGAGGGGGTATGGGAATGGGAAAGAGATTAGAATGAATCGGGCATAACTTTCCTACATTCATATATGAATCCATGACCAATGTAACTCCACATCATTTACAACCACAAGAATGGGAAGTTATACTCCATGTATGTTTAATATGTCAAAGTAGTTTGTACTGTCATGTATAACTAAAAAGAAAAATTAAAAAGAATAAAATAAAAGGGCAATTATATCTTTAAATAATTCAGGGGAAAAAACAAATATACACACAGAGGGTGGAGGATAAAGAAAGACAAAGTAAATCCAATAAAATGTTGACGTCTGGGGAATCTGGGTAAATGGCGTGGAAATTCTGCTTCCTATTCATATAATATTTCTCCAGGTATAAAGTTATATCCAAGTAATTTTTAAGTTAAAAAAAATTCCACCACCAGCTTCCTATGGCTATTCACACCTGGCTGCTTCTCCCATTTGCAGGTGGGTCTGAGTCTCCTCCTCCCTCTGTCAGCCCCTCTGCCTGACCCACTGGGGGCTGCCTGTGAGCAGCTGACGCTCAGGGCCTGCACTCAGGAACTTCCCCGGAGCCTAAGCAGCAGTCAGGACTCTGGCTCTCCTGGCAATTCCTCACCTCTCCCTGCCATCAGGGCCTAGTCACCCCCAAGACTGGTTCCCCCTTCTCCTCTTCTGCCTCCTCCTCCTCCTCCTCTGAATCCAGGAGTTGAGGGCAGTGGGGAGGATTACAAAGTCAGACACACCCCAAGCTGACCTGACCCACTTTCTTTGAGGTTTCTTTGTGGATGGGAATCATGCTTTTGTGGGGAAAAACAGAAAAATAAAGATGACCTAGTAGGAACAAGCCTAGGCAAGGAGTTGGCCACCATCACTTGCATCTGGCAAAGTCTTCGAAGCAGGCTGGGGGGCAAGAAGAGCTTCCCAGTGGACAATGGGGAAGGCTTCCAGTGGATCTTGATTGGAGGCTGTTGGCCCAGGGAGCTGCAGGTAGGCTAAGTAGAAATGGGCAACCTGTGTGCTTGGGTGGGGGCCACGTTTGCCTTCCTTCCATTGGTTGTAACTTGGAAGCAGGAGCAAAAATTAGGGGAGCTGTCAGTTACTGACCAAGCACTAGCTTTTTGGAGCCAAGTTATTCTGGAGTTATTGTTTGGCTTCCTGGCAGGGTTGCTAGAGAAGTACTCTGCCCTCCTACAAGTCTAATTTAGAGCAGGCTGGTCACTGTGAATAATGGCTGGGTTTCCTGGGCTGGTTGCTGTGCAATATGGGTCAGAATCCTGTTTTTATATATTTTTGGGTATTCATCTATATATTCAGTCTCTCACTTTACAAGACCAAAAACTTTTCACCGGTACCCAGTGGATTCATGTCCCAAAGCTCAGCCTGTACCCGGGAAGGTTCTAAGGAGCTAGAACAATCAGTTCTCTGGTAAGTGTCCAAAGGTGTGTTTTGGTGTGTTTTAAGGCCTCAGTCATGCAACCAATGTCACTGGAATGTGCACCTCGTGAACCCTGAAGCATTTCCTCATGAATGTTATTCCTTGGCTGCCTGGTATCTCCAATGCCCCAGCACCTCAGATGAGCTAACCATTAAATGTTCCGACCCTTCTCCCCAGAGTTGGCATGCCATCACTCCAAAATGCCCTCAGTTTCTGGTGGTTCATTATTTTCTAGGCAGCCTGCTGTGCTCCCTACCCATCAGGTGGGTCAATGCATGTTGCACAATTTAGGCTCAGGATTGTAGCAAGTCTTCCCACAACCCCACTCATGAGTGCCTGTGCAAACCCCTCTTTTTCCTGGAAGGGTTTCCAGTTTGTAGAGATTAGTTCTCTTTTATTCTAGGAAGTTTTTGTGTTGTAATTGTTGCTGGTGATTCAATCATCAGAGGCTGAAATAATATCCTTAAAATCACCTCCTTGTCCTTCCCTTTCTTAGAAGTGGTTTTTTTTGGGGGGGCGGGGGGCGGGGAATATCTTTATTTTTTCATTTTTCTGTGGTGCTGAGGATCAAACCCAGGGCCTCACACATGCAAGGCAAGCGCTCTACCACTGAGCCACAACCCCAGCCCCTTAGCAGTGTTTTGTACACCAGTTCTCCAAAACCTGCCTTGCCTTTCAAATCAACTAGAGTCACTGGGAGTCAGTGAAGATACAGGCTGCACAAATAAATCTTTGCACATCCAGACCTACCTACCTCCAAAATCCAGCAGCCACATACAGCTTGTTGGGCTGGGGCTCAGTCTCAGGACAGAGATGTGAGATCCCAGAAGGGAGAAGAAGATGGAAGATGGAGTTGGCATAGTGAATATACCTCATTTGGAGGTGACAATAGCCTTTAGCCAAACCCCAGTTCCAGCTTCAGCCCCCAGTCATTTCCATTTAGCCCCCTGAGTCTTTTCTTTAGGCCTTTATTTTTATGCCTTTAAAGAGGGCACACTGCCAACAGTTTATATCAGTGGTGCATACTCACAAGTAAATGTTTATGACCTCGAGTACATATGATGAATTAGTGTTTATGACCTTGACTACACACTAAAAATGTAGCTTACTGGAAGTCTCAGCAAAGGAGCCTAACCATAGCCATTTTGAGCCTGCCCTACACAGCATTTGTTCTATATCTCTTAGATGCAAGCTTCATATTTCTTAATTTTCCTACATCAGGTTAAACCTGGTCCTGATCACATCCCACCTCTAAGCCACCAATCACAGACATATATACTTTAATCAGAGCTGGTGAGAAATTCGATCTTAGTTAAATCTTCCTCACAATCAAGTAAGAATCCTTAGGAAAGTCTGCATGGCCATTATTGTTGGTCCCTGACCTGGAGCCACTCCCTCCATGACCAGTCCAGCTCCAGAGCTAACATGACAAAGGGCCCCTCCATGGCCATCAATCATCCCCTGGCTCCCACATAACACTCAGTGTTAACAGATGTCTTTGGAAAAAGGTAAAATCGTGACTTCCCTACAAATACAAAAATCAATGTAATATTAAAGCTTTTATTTTTCTCGGAATCAGAGGGATGCAAGCAGATGTTGTAACTATCAAATAGTCAAAACCACACAGATTCATGTGGGCAAAGCCATGTTGGGATAGACTGTAAATAGAGACAAAAGTTTTCTTTTTTTTTTTTTTTCCCAAGGAAGTGGGAAGAAGCCAATTAAATCATTCCCAGACAGGACACCAATTACATACCCACCAGTTGCCTACAATTAGGAGTCGCAGAACAGCTCCAAGGTAATGAACAGGGCGAGATTCTGGTAACCAACTCTGAAGAGCACACAATGGATGATGCACAGTTTTCCACTGAAACACTTTTTCTTCTTGAACTCAAATGTGGGCTCCACCCTTGCTCTCAGCTGGGTCATTCCAAGCCAACGCCCTAGGATGGGCCCAGGAGGTGGAGGGAGTGAGAGACTGAATACACAGACAATGGCCAGACCCTACGTAAAAACCAACCCAGGACCCAGAATATCATCTCTACCAACCCATCAAGGAAGCCACAGAACAACCCCTGAAATAATCAGCCTCTAAGAGCCAGGGCTTGATTAATAACTAACAGCTTCTCTATCTGATGGGCACCCACCCCACACATACCCATGAGCTTCCAACTGTGGACCAACAGAGCGAAAGCCAAATAGGCACCCCCATGCATTCACCCAGCAGCCCCCATTTCTATCAGCTCATCTGCAGCTTCCCCATTCCATCGGCCTTCGGCCAGGGCTCACCTGAAGCCTCCCTGTTGTCCACTATAAAGCTTTTCCCTGTAAGTCTCTACCATAACACAAGTGAGGTTGGCCTCCTCTCTCTCCATAACAAGCTGTGAATGAATAACCTTTGCCAATTATCATTTGAGGGGCATAAATGCATATGCCAGGAAGTCAACGGGATTTGGTGTGGGGTGTGCCTATTCATGAGCCCGAGACCACCCAGCCCAAGTCCATCCCAGCCCTGCTCAGGTCATTGTGGCAGCTCTATGGGATGCTGACTCCCACTGCTGAATGTTCTTAGCTAAGAGGTCTTCCTTCAGGGTAGTCCAGCCTCCCATCTGAGACCCCTACAGGCCCTGGCAGGTGGCCCTGAAGCTTTCTTTATAAACTGGGGATGGTCAGGGATGGAGAATGGGGACAGCAGTAATTACAAGAAGTCGTTCGATCCTTACCCACATGAGTTTTCAAGACAGCGAAGGAATTACATTCTCACTTGTATAAATTACCATTTACCAAAGACATAGAGATGTTCATGTTGATCCACAAAATGAAAACTCATTTTCATTGGTGAATCCATTGTGGCTTTTTGTATTTGCATATTTTTTCAACTAAAAACACTCCAAACTCCATTAATGTTATGATGTGGGAGACCAAGTTTCTCTTGACTAACTTCTAGTTAGTTCCAGCCTCTAAGCCCAAACACAAGACCTGAAACCCCAGGGCCAACCCAATCTGACCCTCACAGCTCAAGAGTAGGGTCGTACAGAGCAGCTGACATGGGAGCTAAGGCAGATGGGCCCGTTGATCACTGAGCACCTAAGTCACATTTCAGTTTTGTCCAAATCCCTCTTGCTGAAGGTTTCAACCCATGCATGACATGCAAGGGTGTCTGAGCCCCTCTAGTTTTGCTCTCTGACTATAGAATTGTGAATACTGAGTTTTCAGAAGTCTAATTCAGCTAACCTGTTTAGTATGTCTGAGCCCCACATCTCCCAAGCCTTGGTCATTCCATTTAGACACAAAGAACCATGTGAAAGACTGAATCCACCTCTGCACCCCTCTGCACAGACCATCCTCACCCTAGTCTAAATCATACCCTGAGATTCTCTCAGTGTAAAAGAGAGCCCAACTTGCCAGACGATGGTGACCTTGCTTTTGGAACTGGTGCTGTAACTCAGTCATGTTTGTTTCTCTGCTTGGGCGCTAGAGGATAAATACAAATTAAAAGTCAATGGTTGAATTCTCCTTGTTGAAACTGCGAGAATTCTTTCCACCCATTTTCTTGAAGCGTTAATTTGTAATTATAAGTTCTTTTCTCCGTTTCTTTAAAATGCATGTAAATCTTTTTAGAACTTAAATAAGCCTCTTGTCAGCTTTAAGACCCAGGCATGTCTTTCCGGAGGAGCTGGGAGCTGTGTCTTTGAAATGTAAATGTTGAGGGGGAGAGCAACACCAATCTTCTGTGGGAAGGGGGGAGCCTAACTCTACCAGGTAACTGGCTCCAAGATGCAAAACTACCTCTTGTCGTAAAAATAGGATTTTATCTTTCCTTTGTATAAGGTCAGTTAAGCAACCCAGATGGTGACCCAATGGATGGATCGGTTTGGGATGGGCTACGTGTAATAAATGGTCCTCAGCCCCCTTATTTGAGGACTAGTGACTGTCTATCTTGAGAACAGTAGTGGGTTGTATCTACTTAACCATATACAAGGCTCAGATTTCTCTCTGCCTTTGCAATCTTTTATCAGATTGCCTATGATGCACATATTGAATGTGCTGGTTTAATGCTTGTTAACTAATGAAATGGTTTTCTCTCCATTCTTTCTTTATGGAGAGGTTCTGTGAGTTGAGAAAAGAGTTTGTGTTTCTTTACATTTCCCCAAGAGTGAAAAGCATACTCACCTCCCGTCTTCTCCCCCAAACATGGGATACTTCCAAACTTTGGACCCTGTGGCATAAGTCCAGGTAGCTGCTATGGTTCGAGTAAGTGTCCCCCTAAAGGCCCATGTTGTAAAGTCTTCGTCCCCAACCCGGGCCCGTTGGGAGGTGATGGAAACTCTAAGAGGCGGAGCCTAGGTGGAAGTCTCCCAGTCATGTGGGGCTGTGCCCTTGAAGGGGATTCTGGGACGCAGGCTGCTCCTCCCCTCTCTTTTTTGCTTCCTAGCTGCATAAAGTGAACAAGGTTCAGCCATGAACTCCCACCATGGTGTACTGTGTCACCACAGGCCCAGAACAACAAGGGTTCTGGGGTGACACAGTACATCAAGGGCCACGCAACCATGGGTTCAAATCCCCAAAATTGTGATCCAAAATAAACCTCTCCCTCTGTTAAGTTGATTTTCCCTGGGATCCTGTGACAAAGAGTTGACTCACCCACCAGTGCTCCCTCAGGGATTTACACCCCAGCAAGAACTTGAATTTGATAGCTGCAGGTCCCCTAAGAGCCACTGCAGCCTTCTCACCTTGATTAGCATCTTCCTGCACCAGAGGCATTAAGCCTCTGCAGGCAAAGCCCTCCCTGCCTGCTGTCTTGTTCCCAGTATGACCCTGTGTAGTACATGGGAGTCAAACCAATGTGCATAGAGGCTGCTGGGAGCCAGGGCTGGGAGAGGGACCAGAGGCCCACATATGGACACTGTCCCCAAAGCCACAGAGGGGTTCAGCAGCTTCTCTTCTGGGAACTTTTCTTCCCAGATTGGTTCACCCAGAGTTCTGTCCACCATATTGACATCTCTTAGCTTCCAAGAAGGGGATGAGAGGAAGGACCCACCACTCCTAGCAGCTCAGAGTCCCACCAAGGGGACTCCCAAGGTGAGGTGGAGCTGGGAGGGGAGGTGACATGAAACAGACCTTGTCTTCCCAGAGCCAAGTGTACTTAGCTGATCAAAGTGTGATGTGCCATGCGTTCCCACATATAATTACAAGTTTCATAAAGCAAAACAAAGGGGGATTATATAATGTGGTTGGAGTCAAGATTCCACACTGCGGTCTAAGCAAACACAGGAAAGGACAGATACATTCATGTTTTGTCCTTAGGGCCACACCCTGGAAGAGAAGGCTTAGCTGGCAGATTGGGGAAGTTCTGCCTTGTGCCAACAGGACCACCTGTCAGGAAGGCAGGGCAAGGGCTGTCTTCCCATTCGTTGTAGGTAAGATTCAAAACAGCTCAGAGATAAGCCTGGAATTTTCCATCATGTACATACATGTGCACGCACATGCACACACTGCCATGCACCGGGTCAGGCAGACTGCCCTCTACCCTCTGCTCCCCTGGGGCTCCCTCTCCAGCCTCAAGAGGCCCCGCAGGAGACTGGAAGGTGAGCAGAGATGGGAGCCCATTTCTCCACACAGAAAGCTATCACTGTGTCCCCTCTCATTTGCTCTGTTCTCACTAGGCTCGGGAAGTGACCTGTGCTCTCCTCACAAGGATGGAATAGATCCCACATGACTGTCTCTGGCTGCCCGAGACACCTGTCATTCCCCTAACATACCCAAGCCTTGGTAAAGAGACCTTCTTGCAGAAGAAACTGGGTGGCTTTGCTCCCTGCCATATCCCCGGCCAGTTCCAGCTTCATTTCACCTCCAAGGCTCTTTACTGCCCAGGAAAATGCCTGCATTCTAGAACTGTTCACAGGGGAGTATGGATGCAGCCATGTGAGCCGGTCTCCTCCTCCTGTGGATGAACCTGAGTTGCTCCACAGGAATTTGGTTTGTATGATGTGATGTGACCCCCAGGCTGTCTCTCTCCTGCCCATTCCCTGCAGATGGCCTTGACTAACTCTGCTTTGCTATTGCTAAAGCCCTAGAGAGTTACTCTCCTAAGTGACATGGCCTGTCGGTTTTTTTCTACACTGATGTCTCTCAGCATTAAAAATCAGAATGGAGCCGAGTGTGGTGGTGCACGTCTGTAATCCCAGTGGCTCAGGAAGCTGAAGCTGGAGGATCGGAAGTTCAAAGCCAGCCTTAGCAATTTAGCAAGACCCTATCTCTAAGTAAAATATAAAAAGGGCTGGGGATGGGGGTCAGTAGTTCAATTCTTGGTACCAAAGAAAATCAGGATGGTGTGCGCTGACTGGATGCGAAGTTCTGAGGGTTTGGGAGAAAAGGCAGCAGCCCCGGGTTTGTGTTGGAAGCCGTGCTATTTCAACAGAGAAGTTGCCTAACAGCAATCTGTTTGTGAAGAAGAGATGCCAGGACTTCTCTGCCTGGTTGAGAAACAGTGTGCGGTTGGTGCTGTGCAAAACAGAAACCATTATGAAATGCTCACCAGAGCCCAGGTGGCCGCGAGTAATCTCCATCTCCAAGGGAGAGGTTGCAGCAGAGGTCCTGGGAAGCACCGCCTGGGGCCAAGCCATCCCCTGACCATTGGCCCCTCTAGAGGGCCATAAATTCCTCAAACCCTGAATAAAAGCCCGTAGGCCTCACCAGGACATTGATGAGAACCCAGAGCCCAGGGCTTACAAAGAAAATGATGTAAATCAGAGGGTGAGTGGCATCCTGCCCAGGAAAGGGGCAGCACCTCAGAGACTGCAGGGTCAGGGCCTGCTACTTCCACTGCATGTCCTTGGGCAAGTCATTCAGTTTTTCTGGTTCCTATATCCTCATCTGCCAAAGACACAGCCGGCAGCTCCTGTGCTCCAAGACACCAAGGTGCCAGGATCCTCAGGAGTGGCCAAGTGTAAATGAAAAATCCAGTATCACAAGGCGTTACAAAACGAATGCTTGCAGCATCTGCTTGAACAGACTGAGTTGGGGGTGGGGGGAGTTCATCTCTCTTATGCTTCTGCAACATCAGCAGGATGCCTTTACCTGGAGGGGTCAGGGATATGATGAGTCAGAAGCTCAGGATGACTTGAGACCTAAGTCATGGCCTCTGTGCTACCGCTTCTTCTGCTGAATGAGAGGCTAGGGAAGATGGCCTTAGAGATGACCCTGGGTACCAGGTCTCTTCCTGTTAAAGGCCCTGGCAGCTGCGGCCTGCCTGCTCACTTGCCTGTCTTGCTCAAGCCCCATGCCGTTCTCTGACACTGCCTAGACTGATGGCAGAAGGCTTGGCATAAACATCCTAGTGGTCCCTCCCCAGTGGCTGAACTTGCTGGGGACCATGGCAGGACAGAACATCCCCCTCCTTGGGAACCACCACTGCCCCTATCATTAAAAAAAAAAAAAATCCAGCCCTTCAAGGTAGGCAGAAAAGAAAGCATTACCACGTAGCAGGGGGTCACTGGATCAAGCAAACCCACCTCCTGTTTGGTCTGCCAAGACTCACCCTCCCAACAGGATGCTTGACCTTTCTAGGGAAGTTGAGCTTTTAAGAGGAAGAGGGTTCAACAGGGAGGAGCAGGTAGAAGAAACGGCATGGCGTGTTTGGTGCCCCTCTGACATTGGTTGTTCATTCTCCTGAACAAATGCCCAAGGCTGGGCACATCACCAGGATGTGCTGCCCGAACCCTCGCCTAGAGTTGTCACCAGCTATGGTGGAGATGGATGGAGTGTGTGCCCTATAGGTCCAGAAGCTGACCCTTGAAACCCACACTGACAGTGTTAGGAGATGGTGGGACCATTAAAGTTGGGACCTAGTGGAAGGTGGTTAGGTCACGGGGTGGGGGAGCATCACCTTCAGAAGGACTTAATATAATTATCACAAGACCCCATTTTGTTCCCACAAGAGCAAGTTGCTATCAAAAAAAGGAGGCTGGCCCTGGAATTTATTCCTATCATCCACCAGGTTCTGACAGAGCCAGAAGGTCTTCACCAGAGCTGACAAATGTCAGCATCATGCTCTTAAATCTCTAGAACTATGAGCTAAATAAACCTCTTTTCTTTCTAAAATATCCAGCCTCAGTTATTTTGGTATCGCAACAGGAAAAGGGCTAATATAGCGCCCAATATAGTTGCTGCAAATTTTAGAAGCACCAATCCCCTGTGCCTAAGCAAAAACTTCCAGAAAGGAATTTTTACTTTTTATGAGCAACAAATAATCAGCTATTTGAGACCCCTGCAACTCCAAAGGAAGATGAATTGGAAAGCCTGGGCACTCTGCTTAAGGACCAGACCAGATCAACTAACCACCATTATCTAGGTTGTTGTCATGAATATACTTTATAAATGAAAAGAAAAGCTGTTAATGGAATCCCCGAGACTCAAGAGTAATCACTTTTCAAGGAAATATGGGAAATATGGTACTTGGTGCCCATCTAGCCTTTTTGTACTATAGATTGTTGGTAGGAGTCTAGGTTTGGAAGACCAAAGGACATCATAGTCCTTTTCTAAAAGCTTCTCCTTTGCTACTGGAAAACACGGTCATTGGGGTTCTAGGTGCCATTCACCAGCTTTGTGGGTATTGAGAGTTATTTGCAGTGGGGGCAATGGTGTCTTCCCAATTTCCAAATCACACGATGTGGCGAGCCTATTACCTGGGATCTGAAGGTGGCAGAGGTAGCCACTCTAGTGGGCCTAATGGGCCAGGTCAGCAGAATTGTTCTTGGGATGACCCCAAGAGGCCTTTTCCTAGGCCTGTTCCAGCTCTCTCAACATAAGCAGCCACCTGGGCCAAGGTCTAAGCTGTGGGCCTGGCTACAAAGATAAAAATCAGGTGTGGACACACACAGAAGGGGACTCGTGGGATCTTTTCTCTCCTACTCCTTGTTCCCCTGTCCCAGGCCTATCACGGCCTCCTGAAATCCTGCTCAACCTTCACTAGTTGGTGCAGATGTTACTTCCTCCCGGGAACCCTTCCCTGATGTCATGATAGAAACACTCTCTGCTCTCTGTGACTCCTATAGCTGTGACTTCTAGTAGCAGATAGGACCACAACTTAGCACTGGAACCGTTCACATGAAGATCATTCTTTGACTTAGGGCAGAGATCCTGGTGGGTTGCCTGTTGTTTTTGTCTTTCTCCATGCTTGACTTAATATTTGGTACCTGAAAACATTCCAAACCCAATAAATACCATACTTCCTGGCTTAATGACTGAAGGGAAGTGACAAGACGTGGGTAGAAGCCACCAGAGAGCAGCACGTAGTGGTAGAAATAAGAGCTGAATGAAGTGCATGCTATTAAAGAAGAGCAGACCTGTCTTCTGTTCAGCAGCCACAATTCAAAACAGTCAGAGGTGTGGTCTCTATGAAAACTGAACCATGGAGGTACCAGACTCCTGGATGCCAAGACAGTGAAAATCCAGTCAAAGGCAGAAGGAGAAATGAAGCTTTTTCTGATTCAGACAAAATTCAGGGTCCAGAATTCCTATTTTTCTCCACCACAAGAAATCAGAGGGGTTGTGAGAAACCTGACATGTCTCAAATCCATGGAGAAAATGTGCCCAGATTTGGAGGTCCTTCAATAATAAGGCGACCAAAAATCTGATTACCCTAATGCAGCCCCCTGTCAACAAGCTCAAAGTTTTGATTCTCCTCTCTCGTGCTTTGGCTTAAACATGAATGAACAGTGATGAATCATCAGACATTTCAGGAGAGTGCCCAGCATGAAAGAGGAACCAAAAATGACAAACAAATGCACAGAAAACTGAAGAGGTAAGGAATAGGGAACAAGAAGAGTATTTTTTATAAAAAACCTAGAATGTCCTTGGGGAAAACAGAGAAGATGTACCACCTCCTTATTTATATTTATCAGAGAATTTTTAAAAAATGGAAGGGGGTGTTGCAAGAATCTCACCCAATGCCAAGTTAGTGGACACTGTCCCCAAGAGACCTCCTGCACTTCTGACATCAATTGCAAGTTCGTGGGGTTTCCAGAACCACTCTCCCCTTTAACAATTTGTTAGAAGGACTCCCAGCACTCAGTGAAAGATGTCCTATATACAGTTACAGTTTTTGACAGGGAAAGGTTTCTGATTAACATCAGGCAGAGTCCAAGAAAAGGAAGAAACAAACAAACAAAAACACAGTTTCTGTTTGAGTAACACACTGAGGAGACAAGGTACATTACCTTCCCAGCGTTGACAGATGCCAACATAGAGTATTGCTCGGCAGGGAAGCCAACCTGAGCTTCAACGTCCAAAGTTTTTCCTGGCGCTGTCTTCTGCAGGCACAGTCCATCCATGTGGCTGACCTCAGTGTCCAATCCTCATCCACCAGCATGACCCAAAGCTCCCACCCTGTTACATAGTTGGCCATCTGGTGTGGTCAGCCCCCATGCTAAGTCACATTGTTAGTATAGACACGTAAGGACTCAAAACATTCACTTCCTGTGTACCCTACTAAAGTCAATACTGGAATTTGTGCTCTTCTAGAACTAGGAAGAACACTAGAAAGAGGTACTATATACTTTTTAACAGATTGCAAAAAGAAAGAAAGAAATATGATATGTCAAGAAATTTGTAATGTTTTGAACAACCAACAATAAAAAATTTAAAAAAAAAAAATTTTAAAAGCCTACAAATATTTTACAGCTCTATTTCCTCACCCTTGAATCTGGGCTGCCCGTGTAATTTATTTTGATCAAAACCGTCTCTGTAGACCATGACGTTTTTGTTTTGTTTTCTGGTGCTGAGGATTGAGCACGGGGCCTCACACATGCTAGGCAAGTGCTGTATCACTGAGCTACATCCCAGCCCTAAGACCTTGAAGTTTTTGAGAAGGACTGGCCAGCTACTCTGTAGGATGCCCTGCACTTTGGGTTCTTTTCATGTGTCCTCATGATCAGATCCACATCGTGAACCTCTGGCAGGAATATCACAAAAGGAATGGCAACCTTCCTCCGTGCTATGGTGCATCCATTTTGCTTTTGGAGAACTTTCAAAAAATCATAACACAACTTCCTAATTTTGACCGACAGAGTGTGGCAGGGATGACAAATGATTTCCAAACATAGGCTCAAGGGGCCTTTGCAGATCCTGCTCTTGTGCTGAGCATTTTCCCTCAGCCATGTGAACAAGCCTGGCCTGCTGCAGGATGAGAGGCCCTGCAAAGAGAGGCCACCCCAGCCCACACCAGCTGGCCAGAGTCTCCAGACCAAAGAGCATCTGCACTGGTGGACTGAGCAAAGGGGAGGCCTCAACCACAAAGAGGGCTGAACAGAAGGCAGAGGAGGGTTGGGCCAACTCTGCTGAATAGCATGGACCTCCCTTGCCCTCGGTGGAGGAAAAATCTTAATGGCAAACTCGTAGAAATCTAAACAAACACAAAGTGATTGTTAGCTTCAGGAAAAGCAAACATCACGCATGAAATAAACCACCATGCGATCCTATGTGGCCCAGCCTTCGTTGCGTGTCAGTGGAAACCAAACTGGGCTTATTGTCCCTTTCCAGACCATGTTGTTGGAAAGAGACAATGGTGTAGACACAAGGAAGTCCTTGAGGGAGAAGAGGAAAATGAACATTTTCATCACCCCAATAAGAAACCATTAGCCAGCACCTGCCAATCACCCCACACCTCATGTCTAGGCAAACAATGTCACTACCTCCCAGGTTTCCCAAGGCACCCAGCTGGATGGGGGCACAGTAAGGGGGAAACCACCTTGTGCCCTGCTCCTGCGGGGCTCTCAGGACATCAGAAGACACCTGACGTTTCATGTCAGCACCTGGTCCTCTTCACGCCTGGGTTCACTCCCCCTGGCTACCCTGAGCAGCAAGCAGCCTCCTGACGGAGCACCCTCAGAACAGACCTGGGCCTCGGCAGCTGGGGTTAGCCCTAGAGTCAGGGCTGTTCCTAGTTCTAGAATTGACTCAGATATTTAATGTCCTTAAGTTGGAACAGACCTTCAAAATCACCTCGTCAAAGATCTCTCCCCTTCCCACCTCTTAGGAGAAACAATGGTACAAGCTCCTGATTTCTGGCCAGAAAGGATTTACATTTCAGCTACCAGTTGCATTTGAGGCATCAGAAGCCCCCCGGGGACTTCAGTCATCACTGAAACATGCTGACAGTACAAATATGCAGGGCTTAAAATGCTGGATCAGATTCAGGGCACCAAGCCCAAAATGCCAAACAGTGGAGGGTCCGGGGCGTGGCTTCAATGCCTATTTTTACAATGAAGAGAGTTTTGTTGATTTTTTTTTTTCTTTTTGGAAATACTAGGGATTGACCCCAGGGGTGCTCCACTAGTAAGCTACTTTCCCAGCACTTTATAATTTTTTATTTTGAGAGAGTGTCACAGAAAGTTGCCCAACCTGGCCTCAAACTTGCAATCCTCCTGCCTCAACCTCCCAAGTCACTGGGATGACAGGTGAGTTCCTTAGCACCCAGATAGGTTTGTTGATTTTTTTAACCATATGAATAACATGCACTGAGCCAGGCACTGTGTTGTACTCCTGTGATCCCTGTGGCTGGAGTGGCTGAGGCAAAAGGATCACAAGTTCGAAGCCAGCCTCAGCAACTTAGCAAGGCCCTAAGTAACTTAGCAAGAGCCTACCTCTAAATAAAATGTAAAAGGGGCTGGGGATGTGGCTCAGTGGTTGAGCATCCCTGGGTTCAATTCCTGGCACCAATCATCATCATCATCATCATCATCATCATCATCACCAAAGACATTTAAAACTATATAATTTTTAAAAGGGAAAGTAAAAATTCAACATTCGCCTATACACGTTAACTTTTTAGTGATTATCTTTTCAGATACATGAATGTACATACACACATATCCACATATAAAATTCTGTTCAAATGGACTACGTACACAAATACAGCATTTTACAAATGTAGTCCTCCTTTCTGCTGTTCGCATGCCACTCCAGCAACAAAAGCTAATAAATTCACGTGCATTCCTGAATACCTTTCCTGGAGATCATTTAGCTATAGACAAATATAAGTAGGAATTTTGGTTATTATGAAAGTGGCCTTCATTTATATACCTTTCTCTGCATCTTGCTTTCATCTCTTAGGAATACACCCTTATAATTACAATTTTTATGTGTTAAATTGACACATTCAGATAGTTGGTCAAACATTATTCTGCACATTTTTTTTCTGAGAGTGTTTTTGGATGAAAATTACATTTAAATCTGTACAATTTAAATGAAGCAACTTGAAGTGGTGAGCCTTCTCCAATCAGTAGAAGGTCTCAGTAGAATAATACGGGCCTGCACGAGGAAGACAGAATTCTCCATCGGATGGTCTTTAGATTCACCCTCACCATCTCCTCTGCTGGATCTCCACCAGCTGACCCACACTAAAAGTTTGGGCTTGCCAGTCTCCATAATTCTGTGAGCCTAGAGCAAATCTTACTGCATATATACAAATTCTATTGATTCTCTTGCCCTAGAGAATCCTGACAGCACAATCATTTTAAACACAGAGTTGCTATGAAACCCAGCAATTCCACTCCTAGGTATATGCCCAAGAGAAATGAAGGACTAGTCACACAGAATCTCATACACAAATGATCATAGCAGCACCATTCCTAATCGTCAAAGAGAAGAAACATCACAAATGCCTATCAATGGGTGAATGAATAAATAGAACATCATATGTCCATATAATGGACTTCATATCCATATTATTGAGAAAAAAAAGGAAAAAAAGCATAGATACTACTGCAACCGAGATGAGACGTGAAGACAGCATGCTAAGCAAAAGATGCCAGACAGGCCAAGAAAACATACTGTGCTTTTATTTATCTGAAACGTTCAAATTCAGCAAAGTTTTATAGAAACAGCAAGCCTAGAGCTGAGGGCATGAGGTAACTGGATGGTGGTGACTAAAGACTATGGGGTTGTGGAATTTCTTATTAAAACGATGAAAATGTTCTAAAATTAAGTGATGGTGATGATTGCATAATTTGGGGAATATAATAAAATCCCCTGAATTTAAAAATTAATACATCAAGGGGCTGGGGTTGTGGCTCAGTGGTAAAGCATTTGCCTAGCATGTGCAAGGCCCTGGGTTTCATCCTCAGCACCACATAAAATAAATAAAATAAAGGTATTGTGTCCAACTACAACTAAAAAATAAATATTAAAAAAATTAATTCATCAAAGCACAAAGCAACATGAGCCTCCCTTTTGTGATACACCTGCCCAAGATACATAATTAGCATACAATTGTGATGAAATATCAAATACACTCAAACTGAAGAGCATCCTGCAGAATAGTTAATCTGTATCTTTCAAAAACGAAGGTCAGCCGGGTGCAGTGGCACACACCTGTAATTCCAGCGGCTCGGGAGCTGAGGCAGGAGGATCGTGACTGAGACAATAAGCAACTCAGTGAGATCCTGTCTCTAAGTAAAATACAAAATAAGGCTGGGGATGTGGCTCAGAGGTCAAGTGCCCCTGAGTTCAATCTCCAGCACCATAAAAAAGGTCAAGAGAGACAGTAAAGGACAGAGGAAGTGTCTCGTGTCCTGGAATGAAGACACAAGACATGCAGTGTGCATCCTGGGTTGTGCTGATCCTGCATCTGATTCTAGAGACCTAATTCTTTTTTCTATAAAGGACATCAGTGGGACAATTTTCTGTGCACTAAGTAAAAGTATCACACCAACACTCATTTTCAACTTTGCCACTTGTGTCATGGTTATGTAAGAAGATGTCCACATTTTTTAGGAATATATATGGAAATATTTAGGCTAAAAGAAGATTCATGAAAAATCATCTATTAGCTACTAGGGTGAGGGAGGCATGGGTGTAATAAAATTTTAAGAACTGAAGAATATGTGTGAATGGGAATATGAGAATTGTTTGTGACACTTCTGTAACTTTCATAAGTTTTTGCAATTATTCCAAAATAAAAAGTTAAAAAAAATACATCATAGCAATATTTCCTAGTCAATCTTCTATGTCTAACTCAGGCTTTCAATGGCTGCATAGGGTCCTATTATTTGGATGCACAAAGTTTATTCTACAGACCAGCATTGGTCTTGCAACCACTTTTCAGCCAAAAAACAAATTATATACATAAATTCTTATGTCTTGGCACTTTTATTTTCATAGAATAAAGTGCTGGGGGTAACATTTCTGAAAAGAAAGTTTGTTTCAATTTTAAGTTCTTAAAAATTATTTTAGTTGATAAATTAAAATCCTATATATTGGTCATACATGGCATGGTGTTTTTATTTATTATTATTTTTTGTGATGCTGGTGATTGAACCCAGAGCCTTGTACATGTGAGGCAAGCACTCTACCAACTGAGCTACATCCCTAGCCCAGTATGGTGTATATACATTGCAGAATGGCTAAATTGAGCTTATTAACATATGTATTATCTGACATACTAGTTATGGTTTGAATCTGTGATGTTCCCTCAAAAGGCCAAGTGTGAGACAATGCAAGAATGTTCAGAGGCAAAATGAGTAGATTATGAGAGTCTTGACCTGATTGGTGAATTAATCCACTTGAATGTATTAACTGAAAAGCAAGTGGGGTGTGGCCAGAGAAGAGGGTCATTAGGGATGTGCCTTTGGGGTTATAGTTTGTCCCTGGTAAGTGGAAATTTCTCTCTCTCTCTCTTTCTCTCTCTCTCTCTTTCTTTCTTTCTGTCTCTCTCCTTCCTGTTGTCATGTCCTGAACTGCTTTCCTCCACCATTCCCTTCTGCCATGATGTTCCACCTCATTGTGGGCCCAGAACTATGTATTCAGCCATCTATAGATTGAGACCTCTGAAACAATGAGCCAAAAGAAACTCTTCCTCCTCTATGTTATTCTTGTCAGGTTCTCTGATCACAGTGATGAAAAAGCTGACTAGACAGAATTCAATACTAAAAAGTGGGGGTTTTGCTGTGACTAACGTGACCATGTGGCTCAGAAGCCTTTGGAGCTGGATTGTGGATGGAGGAATTTTGAAAAGTTTAGAGGTACAAGATAGAAAAGCTTGCTGGGTGTGGTGGCACATGCCTGTAATCCCAGTGGCTCAGGAGACTGAGACAGGAGGATCAAAAGTTCAAAGCCAGCCTCAGCAACTTAGTGAGGCACCAAGCAACTCAGTGAGACCCTATATTTAAATTAAATACAAAATAGAGCTGGAGATATGGCTCAGTGGTTTAGTGCCCCTAAGTTTAATCCCTAGTACAAAAAAAAAAAAAAGGAAAAGCTTTAAGGATATTGCAAGTGGATCTTAGTCACCAATTCTAGTGGGAACTCAGAAGACCAGAATACTAATAGGAATGTGGATAATAAAGACTGGGCTCATGAAGTTTCAGAGGAGAAGGAGGACTCCATTGGAAATTGAAGTAGAGGCCATTCATGTTATGTTCTGGCAAAAAAAACACTGTCTATACTTGCCCATGAACTAAGACTTT
The DNA here is from genome assembly GCF_001458135.2 of Marmota marmota marmota. Classification (NCBI taxonomy): domain Eukaryota; kingdom Metazoa; phylum Chordata; class Mammalia; order Rodentia; family Sciuridae; genus Marmota; species Marmota marmota. The sequence continues at coordinate 4,076,954 of NW_026000022.1, forward strand.
CTGTGAGGCTGAATTTAAAGATGATGGACTGATCAATCTGGTGGAGGAAATTTCAAGCCAACACAGCATTTAAGAGATGACATGAGTATTGTTGGCAGCTTTTAGCCACGTTTACTGTGAGGATCAGGAGCAGAAAGATTCCTAAAAACCTGAATTTTGGCCAAAAAAAAGGTGAGTGAAACTGGCATCAAGGAAGGTGTGGTTAAAGGAATTAGAGCCACTAAAGAAATTCTAACTTATTTATCTAGAAACAATAGAAAAGATGGCTTGAGGGCATCTCAGGAATTGGCAAGGCATACTTACCTGAGGCTTAAGAGTGTAAAAGTAAAAATCCTTTGAGAGGAGACCATGGGGACACTTTGCTTGCATGGGGGAAGGTTTCCTAGGAACTCATTTCACTGTGATCAGCCACCCAGCACTCAGAGGTTGTTGTAGCAGTGGGCCTCAACCACGTGGGGCTGGTTCTGCAGCAGTGTAGGATGCTGGTGTTAGGGGGTCATGGAGGCTGTGGCTGATTAAAATATGCCAATCATGTGGGATATCTACTGGGGAAAGCTGAAGAAATGGAGCAGAACAAGCCAAAAGGAGGCCACGTGGGCTGCAATCAGTGAGGTCACTGGAGTGGAGCTACACTAGCCCTCTGGAGAGAACATCACGATGCCATGTGCCCCAGATGCTAAACATGAAGCTACAAAACTTGTTTGTCCTGCTTTACTTTGATCTTGCTTCAGTTCCATCCCTTCTTTCTATGCCCCTGTATGCTCCTTTCGGAACAGACATGTTTACATTATATACGGTATATATATGTAACTTGCTTTCGATTTTTACAGGGCTTCATGCTGAGAGTTTGCCTTGATTCTCGGAAGATTTTAGACTTGAACTTCTGGAAAGTGATGAAACCATTAATATTGCGGGAACTCTTGGAAATGGACTAAATGTATTTTGCGTTGTGAGATAGGAATGAGGTTTTGGAGGCCAGGGGCAGAATGTTATGACTTGGATTATGTGGTGTCTCCCAAAAGCTCACGTGTGAGACAATGCAAGAACATTCAGGGGTGAAATGTGCTGTGAGAGTTGAAATCTAATCAGTGGGTTAACCCACTGATATGGATTAACTAGGTGGTAACTGTAGGCAGGTAGGGTATATGGTTGGAGGAGGTAGGTCATGGGAGTGTGCCTCTGGGGTGTATATTTTGTCCCAGGTGATTGGAGTACCCCCTCCCTCCCTCCCTCTTTTCCTTCCTTTCTCTCTCTCTCTCTCTCCCTCCCTCCCTCCTTCCCATTGCGGTGTCCTGAGGGCTTTCCTCCACCATGCTCTTCTGCCATGATATTCTGCTCCACTTCCAGCCCAGAGCAATGGAGCCAGCCATCTATAGAATGAGACCGCTAAAACTATGAGCCTGAAATAAAACTTTTCCTCCTCTACATGTTGTTGTCAGGTCTTTTGGTCACAAAATTAAAAAAAAAAAACTGACTAAAATAATACTTATCTTTTATGTGTGTATTGTGAGAACATTTAAAATCTCTCTCAGCAATTTTCAAGAAAACAATGCATTGGTATTAGCTCTTTCACCAGGTCGTACAATAGATCTCTTCATAACTGCATATTGTATCCTTTGATAACATCTTTCCAACCATGTCACTAACTCCTTGTTGCCACCATTCTCCACTTCTATGAGTTCAACTTTTTGCCTTGTACAGATTAGAGGTCATATAGAACTTGTCTTTCTGGCTTATTTCATATGCAATAATGTCCCCTAGATTTATTCATATTGTCACAAATATGAGCACACCACATCTTCTTTATCCATTCATCCAGTGATGAACACTTAGATTGATTCCATATCTTCATTTTTAAAATTTTAATAACTACTTCTATATTGTTTTCCCCCCAAAAGGCTACACTATTCATTTTTCCAATGGTATATGAGACCTTTCCCCAGATTCTCATCAATTAATCTCTGTAAGTTGCCATGTATTAATTTGCATTTCCCTGACTACTTAGTGAAGTTCTACACCTTTTTATATCAGCATTCTATTTGATTTTATGAATATTAATTGCCTATTCATATAGTTTGTCCATTTCTTGTTTACTAATTTTCCTTAAATTTTTAAGCTCTTTTGCAATCTTTCAATATGTATTAAAAATCACCTCTCTTCATTATCCATTTGACTTCTTATTACCCAGTTAATTTCTGCTATGGTTTTTAAAAGTGTCCTCAAATGCCCCAAGCCCATGATGCTATTGGGAGATGGATGGATCTTTAAGAGGGAGTTCTAGTGAGAGGCCTGTCAGTCACTGGGGAGTGCCCTCAAAAGGGTTCTTGGAACCCCAGCCCTTGCCTCTTCCCCTTCCTTTCATTCCTGGCCATGAGTGAATGGGCTTTGTCCACCCAATGCTTTTGCCATATGTGCTGCCTTACCACAGTCCCAAAAGCAAGGGGCCAACTAATCATAGACTGAAATCTGTAAATCTGTAAGCCAAAATAAACCTTTCCTATTTTTAAGTTGATTGTCTCAAGTATTATGCTATAGTCATTGAAAGTTGACTAATACAACTTTATTTATAGTATAATTTGTTATTCAGAAAATTTTATTTAGTCAAATACATCTGTCTTTCCTAATATACTTGTGAATTTATCGACTTGGCTTCCATTGTCTTCGCTATCACAAGGGTAAAATGCTGTTGGTTAAATTTTCTTTTATGATTTTTATTTATTTGTATATTTTATATTTAATTTACATGGAATTTTGAATATGAAGGGAGTTCAACTTTTTTTTCTTTCCTTTTTAGTCTTGGCTAATGGCACCAGCAGCACGGAATACTCAAATCATAGACCAACCCAGACCCCATGAATAGTCATTAGAAGCCAAACTACCTGGTTTGGGACCCCAACTCTGCCACTTGCTAGCTTAGTTAAGATAAAAGTCACTTAACTTTTCTGTACTTCACTTCTCTCACTTGTGTAAAATGGGGTCATAATAAAATCTACTTCACAGGGTTATGACAATTAAATGAGTTAACAGAAATTCTTAGTACAGTTCCTAGAGCAGATTTGGAGTGAAATTAATATTTTTTCATGGTGCCAGGCATTGAACCTGGGACCTCATGCATGGCTGGACAAGTGTTCTACCACTGATCTACACCCACAGCCCTGGAGTCAAACTTAATATTCATCTTTTTCAGATGCAAAGCCTCTACGTCCCAGGTCTTAGGGATAGAGAAGTCTCAAATACATTGTCCACAGGTGGGCAGGACTTGAACCCAGGGAAACCAGTGTGTCCTCCCACAGGGAGGCCAAGATCTCCACCAGAAGACTCTCCTTGCCACAGGGTTCTTGGCTCTGGTCGCAAGACTCTCATTTGACCCAAGGAGCAAACTCCCACAGGACCAAGGCCACCACCCCCTCCCACATGCCAGGCAGTCCCTACCACTGGCCTGACTCCAGAGAGGAATCAGGAAGTGGGGAGTTTATGAGAAAGCTATTGGGGTGATCTTCCAAATTTCCCCTTTCCCTCCAAACATCCTCCACCCTTCCTGGTCACAAAGCCAACTAGCCAGGCAGCGGGCAGGGTGGGGGAGTCGTCTGAGGCTTTACCACTTGATACCTGTCTTCACGGCATTAGTTTCTGAGTGGCACCAGCAGCAAGGAATACACACATCACAGACCAACCCAGACCCCATGAATACTCATTAGAAGCCAAACTACCTGGTTTGGGACCCCAACTCGGACACTTGCCAGTTTAGTCACTTAACTTTTCTGTACCTCACTTCCCCCACTTGTAAAATGGGGTCATGATAAAATCCACTTCACAGAATTATGACAGTTAAATGAGTTAATAGAAATGCCGTGTGAGCGTGAGAGGTACGTGTGCACTGCATGTGTACACTCTTGGCACAAGACACCTGGGCACAGTTGTCCTGGGTCACACGAGAAGAACATCATTAGAGACTGAGGTTAGGGAAGAACCAACTATCATACTTGTAAATATTCATGTGCTCAGAAAACAGGAAAGCTGGGGGTGGGGGACAGGACCTTTTTCCCTGACCCCATGTTCCCAGGTAGAGGACTTCTGGTCTAGAAACAGCTCTGCCACCCGCCCTTCACCTCCACCGAAGAGAGAAATAAGCGAAGGGGCGGCCATTGGTGCACAGATCTTGTTGTGTAGAAAAAAAAAAAAAAACAAGAAATGCTTGTGATTGTTGGAAATCTGACCATATTTCTATTTTTTTCAGCCTGGTTTGGTGTCCAAACCAGGTAATCATCTGGTTAATTAGGCTCAGCAGGTCCTAACTTTTCCTTTCAAATATCTAGACCAGAAAAACAGGAGTCAGAGAATGGGGTTGCCATTTCTAAGTCTTTGAGGCCATAAAGCCACATTGATTGTGCAGAGTTGGGGCAGGGATGTGTGGGCAACAGAAAGGCAGGCACCTGGCCCCTCCATTTCTTACCCGCATCCACTGCCCCCTACTCCCGGTGTCCTTGTCTTGGTCCCTTTCTTCTGACCACTAAGGACAAAGTTGCGTGTGTTTGGAAGTGCTTCACCCCTGACCGACATTAGCCTCCTCTAGCCCAGAGAAGAGAGAGAAACGATTGTAAGAAAGGAAACGAAAGGACAGATATGGCCAGTGCCTGCTAAGCTCCAAGGGAGCTATTCCAGTCGTTCTGCTCTGGCTACCTGAGAGGAAAAGTTAGGATCTGCAGAGCCAGAAGGGATCCTCTTATGGTTAGCAGACTCAGATAGGCCATTTATTTTAAAGCCCTTTGAAATCTGCTTTTCCTTCGCCCTAGAAGTTTTGCACAGGTGGTCTTGCTGCTTGCTCTTCCTCATTCACCATTTTGCAGAGACAGGAAGCCGTCCATGCACAGGGGAATCCCCTTCCAAATGGGAGTGGCCTGCTGGGGGAGGAATTCTGGGAAACAGCCAAGAGTCCAAAGCAAAACTCCAAGCTGTAAAATGCATTTGCCAATGAGCATGACCTCAACAGTTTTGAGAAATCAGAGATTTCAAGGTTTGACTTTCTTTTCCTGGAAAAAGAATGGGAGACCTATTCCACCCCCAGACTACGTTTCCTGCATTCGCTGAGCACACAGCACACACAGGAGCATTTGTGTGTGTGTGTGTGTGGGGGGGGGGTTCGTTTGGAGCTTTCAGTCTTTTTTTTTTCCTGCCAGGGTAAGGCACCCCAACTCTTGTCCATTTTGCGCTCCACATAGATCACTGGAAACCCTCCTCCAACAACTGCAAATGCAGCCTGGAGGTGGACACGTGTCTTCATGTGTGAGTGTGGCCTTGGCAACCCTGTCACCAGATTGACATCAGAAACAGTGAGATCCCAGGTTACGGGTTAATAGGACTCACACAGCAAGGAAAGCATTATTTAATGATGAAGGCAAATTTTAAGAAGGTTGTGTTCATTTTCTATTGTTGCTAAAGCAAATTATCACAAGCTTAGTGGTGGAAAACTGTACAAGTGTATTACTTTGCAGTTCTGGAGACCAGGAACTTGAAATTTATTTTACCAAGTGCTATTGGCAGGGCTGTGCTCCTTGCTGCAGGTCCTGTTCTTCTTCAAAGCCAGCAGCAAATCTTTTCCACATGGTGCTCTGCCCCTCTGCCCCTGCTGCCTCCCTCCCATGAGGACCTTGTGATTGCAGTGGGTTTACCCAAGTAATTCAGGATTCTCTCCCCCCCGTCTCAAGATCCTCAGTTTAGAAACTTCTGCAGAGTCCCTTTCACCAGGTAACAGTCACAGTTTCCACGAACATCTTTGGGGACCCCAGTTTTGCCTGTCACAAAGGCTTTTATATGTGCAGCCAGTCTTCTTTGCCCGAGGGTTCCTCATCTGCAGATTTACCCAGCCATGGTTCAGAGATATTTTTAAAAATTGCATCTGCTCTGAATAGACATTTTTTTCTTTGTTAATATTCCATAAACAAGATAGACAGTATAACAACTATTCACATAGGATTAGGTATTATAAGTAATGTAGAGATGATTTGAAGAATATGGGAAGACACAAGTAGGTTCTATGCAAATATTACACCAGTTTTTAGAAGGGACTTGAGCATCCATAGATTTTGGTATCCATGGGTGTCTAGGACCCAATCACCCTTGGATACTGAGGGATAACCGTATATTCTAAAACAACATGCTAGAGAAATACATGAGGCAAAGATGTAGAAAACAACCTAAATGTCTATTAGCAGTAAGATGAATTGACGAATCCTATTTTATTCTTGTTCTTTTTCTTACTGTACAGAAATAAGGATGAACCATGAGTCTAAACACCAATATGGGGGAATCTCACAAAAAAAATCTGGAGTGAAAGAAAGCAGGAAAATTATTACACATCATCCGATCCCATTTATATGAGGGTCAAAGAAAAATAAAATCTGTAGTGTGGGGAGGAGGTTGGTAGTTAACCTGTGGGGTATGAGAGTTGTGACTGGAAGTGGCCCAAGGGGATTTCTGGGGTGCCGGAAAGTTCCAGTTTCCTGATCTGAGTGCTGGTTCCATGGGTGTGCTCTGTTTGGGGAAATCCACCATGCTCTGTCTGTAGAATGTTCACTTTTTCAAACGTATGTTATACTTTAATAAGGAATTACATTAAAAGGCATAGGAGAGGGCTGGGGAAAAGCTCAGAGGTAGAGTGTGTGCTTAGTGCGTGTGAGGAACAGGCTCCAGCCCCAGCACACACACACACACACACACACTCACACAGTAGGAGCTCTTAATAGGAACACTGTCACAGTCTATTTCTGAGAAAACAGTCTATTCCCACTTCTCCTACCCCTTCCATTGAATTCAAGTACAACTGATCATGAGGGACAGGATTCAACAATCAAAAGGGGGGAAGAGGCAAACTGAACAGGAACCTCAGGTCCTGAAGAACAGCACCATTTTGAGTTCTCAGATTTTCTTTTCTTAATCTTCTCTGTGCCCCCAGCATGGGCCCAGGAGAGACCTGTAACCCAGAACTGCCAACAGTCATAGGCAAAATGAGATCGAAAACAGAAAACTTCTGTGCTGTTTGTCCAAAGGGCTGAGGAAAGGTAGGAGCACAACTGTGACGAGAACACACTCATGTACTGACACCAAGGCCCGTGAATTTCTGAAGCAGAGGCTGCCCAAGCGGAGGGACCCAGCCCTTGCCACACACCCGTGGTACTGGCAGGCTCCTATTCTCCCAAACTTCCACCAGCACCAGAGAGCACCCTAGGTCCATGGCTCCCACCCTCAGCCCAGTGGCAGTTTGCCGCAGTCTGGCTGGGCAAACTCACGGGGGATGATGAGCAACTTATGAAGGTTGATACAGCAGGAGTGGGAGCCGCTTTATTACAGGACAGAGAGGTATATATACATAACTGAATACCCAGCTTAACTTAATTAACATAAACTAGATACAGCAGCCAACCAATAAGGAATCCTCATCATCTTAATGATTATACACAGCTTAACTTAATTGACATAATCTAGTAGTCAGTCATTAAGGAATCTCTATCATCTTAATGGCTCGCTGGCGTTACTTCCCAAACCACTCCTCTTGCCAAAGTGCCAGGCGCCATCTTGACTTGTCTGTGGCTCTCAATAGCAATTGGCCCAACAGACTTCCCTCTCCATCTCAGTGAGCACAGAGAGAGAGAGTAGGAAGCCCACCAGCCCCTGGTGGCTGAAGGAAAAGTCAAGGGAAGCCTTTTCCATTCCTGCAGGTAAGGCCCCAGAGAAGCCCCTTGGGGTTCTTATGGGCAAGACCGTCAAGGACTAGTGGGGATCTAAAGTGGAACCAGAAAATGAAAGACCAATCCAAGCCTCAACTAAGTCGTCAACTGAATTACTGCCACAAAAGTAGACCACAACCTGAACGCCACACCAAAACATGGCAAGTGGCCTCCTAAAATAGACATTTTAATAGGATCAGTACTCTCCTAACATAATCTGCAATGTCCAGATTAGAAAATCACTTGTCATACCCAAAACCAGGGAAACTGCAACTTAAATGATGCCAATGTGGACATAAATCACATGTGGACCTAGGGTAAAACTACCATCATAAAAATTGCTTCAACAAGCAATTAAAAATCCAATTGGAATAAATGAAAAAAATATGAATTCTCAGCAAAATAAAAGTTGTCAAAATAACCAAGGGGAAATCATATAAAGAAAAGTAAAATAACTGAAATTTAAAGTTCACTGGATGAGCTCAGTATTAGAATACAAGTAACCACAGATAGGATCAATGAAATAGAATTCACTTACTCTGAACAACAAAGAGAAAATAAACTTAAAAAAAAAAAATGAACTGTCTCAGGGACCTAACATCTATGTGCTCACTGTCCTAGAAGGAGAGGACTATGATTGTGGGGTTAAAAATTATTCAAAGAAACAAGGGCTAAAAATTCCCCCAATTTGGTGCAAGTCATAAAATTAGAGATTCAGGAAGCAGAGTGGGTCTCAAATAGAATGTTTTAAAATATGCATACCAATATACTTAATAATTAAACTTCTGAAAATTAAAGACAAAAAATAATCTTTATCATTGCCTTCAATTTTATTTTTGCACTGTTGGAGATAAAACCAACGGCCTTCTCCATGCCAGACAAGAAAGAAATGTGACCCATTGCCTAGAGGGAAAAAAATGATTTAAATGATTGCTGGTTTCTCATCTGAAACTACTGAGGTCAGAAAGAAGAATAAAACATTTTTAAATGAGTCCTGAAAGTAAAGAAAGTTCAATCAAGAACTATATTCACGGACTGGGGTGGTGGCTCAGTGGTTGAACGCTCCCCTAGCATATGAGAGGCCCTGAATTCGATCCTCAGCACCACATAAAGATAAATAAATAAAGGTATTGTGTCTATTTACAATTAAAAATATTTTTTAAAAAAGAACTATATTCATGGGGGATGGAAATAGGAAAGTCATTACTTTTGTATATTCATACATGACCAGTGTAACTCCATATCACGTACAACCACAAAAAGTGGAAAGCTATACTCCATGTATGTTTGATATGTCAAAGCACATTCTATTATCATGTATAAATAAAAAGAAAAAAATTTTTTAAAAGCTATATTTAGTGAATCTATTTAAGATGAAAGAGAGAATTAAGGTGTCTTCAAGTAAAGGAAAACTAAGGTTATGTGTTACTATAGAATTGCCCAGAAAAAAAAATGCCCAGAGAAAGGTATCATGATTTTAATGGTGATTCCTTAAAAACTAATGATGTTAACAATCTTTTCATGGGCTTTTGAACATTTGTATATCTTCCTTGGAGAAATATCTCTTTCAATCCTTTGTTGATTTTTAATTGGAATTTTGTTGTTGAATCACAAGAATTCTTTATATATTCTGGAAAATAAACATCTATCAATATATCATTAGCAAATATTTTCTTCTATATAGATTTTCATATGTTTATATATACGGAATATATTAATTGGTTGTCTTTTCACTTTCTTAATGCACAACAGTTTTTCATTTTGATAAAGTACGTATTATCTTTTTGTTGTCGCTTGTAATTTAGATATCATAAGAATCCATTTAAATGTAGGTCTTTGCTCCATCTTGAGTAGATTGGATATATGGTGTGGGGTAGGAGTCCAATTTCTTTCTTTTGCTTTGTACCTGGAGTCTGACTCAGTACCATTTGTTGAAGAGACTTTTCTTTCTGCCACCGTATAGACTTGGTACCCTTGTCATGCAAATCCATCAGCCAGGTCTGAGGAACTCGTCACCATGTGCAATGTTTGTGTTTGTGTTGTCGACTCTATACCACCTAGACATTACATCACTGTATATTGGCATTAAATATAATCATAGGAGGGGCAAGCTTTAGTTACGTTTTCCCACTGAAACACATTTAGACCCTGACTGTTTCTAAGTTTGGTTTTGCAGTGGTGGGGTTGAGCTCTGCCCTGGAGACACATCCTCAGCCCACCTAGATGTTTTTGAAATGGTTTGCCAAGTGGTTTATTAACAGAAAGCTAGATAAAATCAAAACAGTAAGAATATGGAAAGAGGAAGGAAAACAACATGCTAATCACAGATTGATATCTTCGCTGTTGACTCTCACGTTTGACTCACAGTTTCCTCGAGCCAAAAGGGGAACAACTAGGGACATGGCTCCCCTCAGCAGAAAGGGAAAAGTGTCCCAGTCCCTCCTCCCTCCCCCTAGCCTTGCACACAAATTCTGAGACACTTGTTACGTGGAGCATTTTGGACATTAAGTTCCATAAGAGATGTTTCTGGTTTTGTTTTCTTGTTTTTTCCCCAACAGCATTGTGTAACAATGAAGAACTGTATTTCATACATGTGTTTCTGTTAGAAATCCTCTCAATAAAGTTTCCAGAGTTGTCCTGTAGGGAAAGGCTGGTTTCAACCAGGTAAAACAGGCTGGTCCCGCTGAGACTTTTCCCCTAGACACTCCGACATGCTCTCATGAAAGGGCTGAACTTCTTTTGCCCATAGAGACCTATTAACATGTGGTAGGTGTTCTAGGGAACAACCTAGAAAATATTGCTGTAGATGTTCTTCTCTCAGGGTGTTTTACCTCGGCCTGGAATTTGGTCAGAAGTGCACGGGGCCAGGCTCTCTGAGGAGGGCCCAGGGTTTTGCTATTCCATGTGTCTGGCTCCAGGCAGAGGAATGGATAAGAGAGCTGGTAAGGGAATAGGTGGGCTGGCAATTTTCTGTGAATATTTTGAAGCCTAATTGGTATTCTTGCCCTAAAAAGGATGTAGGTACAGGGGCATCAGTGGATGAAACCTGAAGTAGTTTTGGATTCACTTGACCCCTGGGGAAAGCAATCAGTTGTTAAGATTATGAAATCTTAACACCCCAGGGATTTGGGACACCAAGATGCTGGAGTTGCTGTTCTGAATCATATGACGCAACTCAACAATCTTGCATGAAGAAATGCTGATTTTTTTTTTTTCCCAAAAAGAACGTGAAAATTTTCATTCACAGAATCAGACTGGTCAAACTTCTCATAATCTCCTTAAATCTCTATGTAATACTGTTTCTATTAGTAGTCAATAGAACACTGCTATGGTTTGAGTATAGGCTTAATTCACCAACAGGGCAGTGTTAAGAGATTGTAGGACCTTTAAGAAATAATTAGGACTCCATTTTCATGAGGGGATTAACTCCTATGCAAAAGCAGGTTGTTATAAAGCAAGTTTCTTTCTCTTCCTTCCATATATGTCCACTTACATTCTCCTTTTTTTCTTAAGACCCTCCGCAGTAGCTAGTTGGAAGCATAAGTTAAAAGATTCTAATTTATATCTCCATGAAGCACCATTCTATTGAACCTCCAAAATCATGAACCAAAATAAACCTCTTTTCTTTTTCTTTATAAGTTATCCAGACTCAAGTATTCAATTATTGCAACAGAAAATAAACTAAAAGACAAATGCTGTAATTTTGGCAAACGCTCAGTTTAGCTGTTATGTAGAAGATGAATAAGCTAGAAGATTCCATTTCAAGAGAGTAGACTAAAACCATATTCCCCCCAACACACACTTATTACCATTAAGCATATATCCAAAAAGAAATGAATACAGGGATTGGTCTGCAGTGGATGAGAGCTTTTAATATGCTTCTGGGAGGAGAAAAGTGGGATTAGAATATTATCCTGGGAGAAGTCAAGTGAAGGGACCTAGGCTAAGATACATGCAAAAGAAGGATACAGGGGGCCAGGGAAGAAGTCTCCCTGGAGAGACTCAAGGGCTTTAGAACCAGAGATGATGGGTTCCAAGAGACTGGCAGTCCAGTCTTTATCTCTAAGTGAAGAAACAAAAATAAAATTCTCTTCTAGAGAAATGGAGATTCCTGGGCAAAGGATAGGCCCATTGTATCAGAATCCAGGTGTTTAGGAGATTCCAAGCAAAGACTTACCATTTAGCCATGTACCCAAAGCTCCCCACCAGCTTTCCCATTCAGACCTAATGAGGAAACAAACTTGCTTATGCAATAGGAGAGGAAACTTACACCAGCCACCCATAAGCAATCAGTCCTATAATCATCAGATGTATGTAGATAGGAGGAGTGTGAAACAGTAAACAAATAAAAAGGTGAAGCTGGACAGTCACAAAGCACAAGTTAAAAGATTCTAATTTATATCTCCATGGAGGAGATACTACATTCATAAAACAAGAAGACAGTGCTATGAAAAAGGAATAAAAACTTATAAAAAGAGCTGACTCAAGTAATATTCAATGGTATTGTTGTTGTTGAAAAATTGTTTACCTGCACCAAACTCAAAAAAGATATTCTTTTATAGTATACTTTAGGGGTATTGCTGGAGTGCTATTGTTTAACCTTTCACATGTAGAACAACAGTGATTTTGTGTACCATATGAGGTAGGGTTGAATATATGTATTTTCATATATGGATATAAAATGACCCAGTTTCATTTACTGAAAAAGTTCTTTTCCCCACCATTCTAGACCTTTGTCATTAAGTGCCTCATATGCATATTTCTGAATTTTATTTTAATTGATTGGTTAATTTCCTGTTCTTGCACCAATACCTCACTGTTACTTCATAATAAATCTTGATATCTGAAGTGAAAACATTCCAACTTTTCTTCTCATTATTATCTTGAAAATTCCTGTCATTTGCTTATCATATACTTTAGTTTGCCACTTTTCCCGCTGCAAAAACAAAAAGGCTTCTGGGATCTTAGTTGGGATTATATTAAATCTATATAGATTATTTTAGAATAAATTAACATTTTTAAACCTTCCAATTGATAAATATAGAATAACCCATTTTTTCATTCTTTAAATTCTTTAGGTTGTCAGTGTGGAAGTTTTGCAGTTTTTATTAAAATTATTTCTAGGATTTTGATTTTTTAAAACCTATAATAAATGGCATATTTATATTTTTATTTTGGAATTTTTGCTGCTGAACAGAAATATAATTGATTTAAAGAACTTTTATTTTGAATTAATTATAGATTCACTGGAAATTGAAAAAACAGTGGAGAGGTCCCCTTACCCTTCTAGTTACTGGGAGATTGACATTGGTACGATGCATAGAGTTCTTACAGATTTCACATCCCCAGCCTTTTTTCAATGTTTTATTTTGAAATGAAATATGAAGCCCCAAATTAGAAACACAATACCATAATGACAATGAGATACTACTACATGCCTGAGAAAATATCTAAAATACAGAACACTGACAATACCAAATGCATGAGGCAACCAGGACTTTTATTTACATTTAAGGTGGTAAATAATGCCAGGGCTTTTATCTGCTATCTATGACTTGTTTTTTTGTTTCTGTCCTGTTTCTCATTCCTGCTTTCTTTTCTTGTATTCCTATACAAGTCTATCTTAACTTGTTGAAAGTGTTTTGAGAGCACTGGTTTTCTTAGTAGTTGTTCTGTTTTATGGTTTACAAATTCAGTTTCCTCAGCAGATAGTAGTTTGATTCATGCTGTCATATTTCTTCCTGAGTGTTATAGTTTTGTCTTACAAAAAATTAATCCACTTCATCTAAGAGTTGATTATTGACTCTTCTAATACCTGCAAGGTCTGTAGTAATATCCTCTCCTCTTATCTTGATATTGGTAATGTTCCTTCTCTCTTTTTCGTTGGTTAGTATGGCTAGAGGTCTATCAATTTTTTAAAATTTATTTTTACAGTAGAACAAATTTACATTCCCACCAACTATGCAAAAGGGTTCCAGTTTCTCCACATCCTTGCCAAAATGTATTTCCTGTTGTTTGTTTGAAAACAGCCATCCTAATGAGCAAGAGGTATTAGCTTAGTATAGTTTTGATTTGTGCTTTCCTTATGATGAGTGATGTTCGAGCGTCTTTTTATGTGCTTTCTTGGCTACTTGTGTATCTTCTTTGGAAAAATGTCAATTCAAGACCTTCAATCATGATTTCATAGGGTTAGTTTTGTGTTATTGGGTTGTTATATAGTCTACATATTAACCTCTTATCAGATATATGACTTGCAAATATTTCCTCCCATTCTGTGGGTTGTCTTTTCACTTCACATCCATGAGTTTTTAAGTTTTTCCTGTTATCAAATATCCGTTTGATTTGATTTAATTGATTACAGTTCTGCAGAAATTTTGTCTTGCATTGAACATGATAAAATGATCCAATGCAACTCCAGTATCTGCATCACCTGTTTCTTTCTATAGTTTTTTTTTTTTTTTTAAACTGGCTTATTTTTGCCCATTCCTTGGGATGCCTGGTCATCTCTTATTTCATGCCAGGCATGTGTATAAAAAATTGAGACAAAATTTGAGGTTTACCAAAATTATGGTTTTTTTTTCCCCACAAAGAATCTGTTTCTTGGAAAGTAGTTAGAAAGGAATGACTACTATACTAGGGTCTAATTCAAAGTTGGGTTTTAGTTTTTGAGAAGGACCAGCCTTTTCTTGATTGGCCCTTACTCTTAGGGTAAGCCTTTGTAAGAAGGTACTAATAAAAAGATAGGGCTCTCTTATTTAGTGGGCCACTAACGAGATTTTAAGACTCACAGACTACCAAAAGCTCTGCTTCATTTTCTAGCTTCTTAGCTTAAAAATTTTTATTTATTAATTCATTTTGATTCATTGTACACAAATGAAGCACTTTTCATTTCTCTGGTTGTACACGATGTAGCATCACACAATATGTGCTGTCGTACATGTACCTAGGGTAATAATGTCCATCTCATTCCACCATCTTTCCTGCCCTCATTGCCCCTACCCTCCTCACCCCCCTTTGCCCAATTAAAGTTCCTCCATTCTTCCCATGTCAACCCCCCCATACACACACTATGGATCAGCATCCACCTATCATATCAGAAAGAACATTTGGCCTTTGGTTTTGGGGATTGGCTTACTTCGCTTAGTGTGATATTCTCTAACTCCTTCCCTTTACCTGCAAATGCCATAATTTTATTCTCTTTTAATATTGAGTAATATTCCAGTTTGTATAGATACCACAGTTTCTTTATCCATTCATCTATTGTAGGGCATCTAGGTTGTTTCCATAGTTTAGCTATTGTGAACTGAGTTGCTATAACACTGATATGACTGCATCACTATCAAATGCTGATTTTAACTCCTTTGGGTATAAACTGAGGAATGGGATAGCTGGGTCAAATGGTGGTTCCATTCCAAGTTTTCTGAGAAATTTCCATACTGCTTTCCAGATTGGTTGCACCAATTTGCAGTCCCACCATCAATGTATGAGTGTACCTTTTCCCCCACATCCTCACTACACTTATTATTGCTGTATTCTTGATAATTGCCATTCTGACTGGAGTAAGATGAAATCATACTTGTGAGGTCTATAAAAGTTAAACCTCAATAAAGCTGTTTATTTTTATTTTTTTTTTAGTTGAACATGGGACACAATACCTTTGTTTTACTTATTTATTTATTTTATGTGGTGCTGAGGATCATACCCAGTGTAAGACAAGTGCTCTACCATTGAGCCACAACCCCAGCTCCCAATAAAGCTGTTTTTAAAAGAAATGTAAAGTATCTTTAAGAGGCTATGGAGTGATCTCTGGGCCATTATTAATGAGATAAGAAAGAAGGGGGTAAGTGAGGTCAGCAAAAGAATAGAAAAATACAAACTCATTTGTTTATATGTTCTTTTAAATTGGAAAGATAAGTTGAAAATGAAGAATAGTTACTTGCCGAGGTAAGGAAGACACTGGTGGAGAAGGGAGGGAAACTGGAACTTTGGCTAGATTTTCTTCTGCAGATTTGACTTAAGATAATATTTTATATAATTATAAAACAAAATTAAATTGAAAAGCAACCCATAAAAATCTAAGACAAAATGAAATATTTACCAAGCTGGTGGTATAACCACTCTAAACCCAGAGTCCTAGAGAAATAGCTGATTCCAGGGTTTGGGGTGGGAAATGAACAAAAAGAACTTAGAAACTTATCACACCAGAAGGCAAGAAAACTACCAAAGACCACTACCATCATATCTAAAATACCCAGCATCCAGTGTGAAGAGGCTGCTGCTGACCAAAGCTTGAGACCACTTGAGCACTGGTAATCCTGACTTTTCAAAGAGAGGGGACCTACCAACCGCCCTCAATGTGTTACTTTCATTTAGATCTTGACTCAAATACACTGTTTTTCAAAAACACTATGAGACAACCAGGGACATTTGAAAACTGAATATTTGATAAAATAAAACTTTCATTAGATTTTGATGTGATAATTTTAGTGAATTTGGAAAGGATACTGAAACATTCATGGATAAACTGTTGTAATATCTAGGGATTGCTTCAAACTAATCCATGAGGGACGAGGGGTGAGAGAATAAATCAAATGGTTAGCCACAGGTGGTGATAACTGAACAGGGTGATAGAAACAAGTCCATTCTTCTACTATTTTCACATATACCTAAATTCTTCCACTATATTTTAAAGTGTTATAAACTTAGCCCATTACTTATTTACAAATTGTGCACTTGATCTAGATTTGCTCCACAATAGTCAATGCAAGAAATAGACATTATTTTCAGAAACTGAAGCCAACTAGCTCCAAGCCACCACTGGTTAAAATGTTGACACATCCAATCCGTGCAGTTTTGGACGGATGGCTACTTCTCTGTATGATTGTACTAGGACCCTTGGGGCTTAGGAGTCATCTGGACATAGACGGTAGGCCTGGAGCCCTTGGCCCAAGGAGATGCTCACTGTTCTTATCCGTGGGCTCTGTGACCTGAGGCTCTGCCTCCTGTGATTATATTTCCCACGACATGCCAGCTCCTCAGAGGCCTTATCACCTGGAGGCAGTTCTCAACCAGCAGAACCTTCTCCCAAACTCGTCCCCTGCACCAGCTTCAGGAAACTCACCCTCTCTCCTTGGTTGGACACCATCATTCTGCTCTACTTGCTAAAACAACGTCCCACAGACAGGGTGGCCAAAACAACAGAAATTCATTATTTTACAGTTGTGGAGCCTGTAAATCTAAGAGGAAGGTGCCAGCAGGTTGATTTCTCTTCAGCCCTCTCTCCCTGGCTTGCAGTCACCTGCCATCTTGCTGTGTCCTCTCTCACTTCCCTTTGTGTGGTACACTCCTGTCTTCTTTTCCCCACATCCTTGCCAAAATTGGTGCAATCATTGTGGGAAATAGTATGGAGATTCCTCAGAAAACTTGGAATGGAACCACCATTTGACCCAGCTATCCCACTCCTCGGTCTATATCCAAAGGACTTAAAATCAGCATATGATAGTGATGCAGTCACATCAATGTTTACGGCAGCTCAATTCATAATAGCTAAGCTATGGAACCTACCTGGATGCCCTTCCTCAGATGAATGGACTAAAAAATGTGCATATACACAATGGAATATTATTCAGCCTTAAAGAAATTATAGCATTTGAAGATAGATGGATGCTGCTGGAGAATATCATGCTAAGCAAAATAAACCAATCCCCAAAAACCAAAGGCTGAATATTTTCTCTGATATGTGGATACTAATTTACAATGAGGGGCGTGGTGGGGGGGAGATTAGGGAAGAATAGAGGTACTTTGGACTAGGCAGAAGGGAGTGACAGGAAGGTAGAGGGTGTGGGGATAGGAAGGATAGTAGAAAGAATTGAACATTATTACCCTATGTACATATATGATTACATGACAGGTGTGATTCTACATCATGTACAACCAGAAGAATGAGAATTTATACTCCATGTATGTATCAAAATTCATTCTACTGTAATGTACAACTAATTAGAACAACTTTTTAAAAGCCCTTATCTCCAAGTACAGTCACATTGCGGATTAAGGCTTCAATTAATATTGGTGGGGGTACACAAGTCATTCCACAACAGAACCCTATTTTGCCTTTCCCTACCAAACTTCCCCAGGTGGCCCATTTTCTTAAACAGAAGTCTTGGCTGTGAAGATGTCTTCCAAGTGGCTGGAAACTTGCTTTGGTTCTGAAAACTTGTCATTTACTCTGGTGGGAACCAACAGGAGCTGTCCTACTATCTCTCCCAGCTGCAAGAGTAAAACACCTCATACCAATAAATGTGCATATTACAAAATAATAAACCAGGTTCCGTGTCAGCTTCTCTCCCCTCTGGCCTGACTTCTCTTCCCCACCAGTTTTCTGTCTCTCTGATCTTGAGCTTACCTCATAACATGCTTCTCTCAGTGCATTATCCAAAGCCCCAATTTTCCTATTTTTAATAACAATTTCCATTTGATACCAAAGTGCAGTCTCCAGACCAGTAGTGTCAATACCATCTGGAAACTTGTTACAAATGCATATTTTCTGGGTTCCACTTTAGACCTTGAGAATCAGTCATCTGGGGAATCCGTCACCTGCTCTAACAAAGTCACCTTATAGGGAAAAATGAAGTCTGATGCATGCTCCAGGGTTGAATACCTATGTGTTCACACCTATACAATGTCTGTCTCACCTGAGCCTAGCATTGCACCCTTCTTGGTGTTCCCTCAGGATCTCTATGTACTGTTCCTTCTTTTCTCAGGATGAATCTGAGCTAAAATCAGAACTTTTTCCCTCACTTTTTATGGTTAACATCAGTTGTGATGCACAGAGGCCTGTACAAAGCATCATAGTTTGTCAATATTTATTGAATAGATAAATGACGTTATGCATATAGATCAGGAGACACTTATTTGGATGCAGATATTTCATGTTTTTTTCCCCCTTTTTCGTACTCAGGATCCAAACCAGAGGCACTTTACCACTGAGCCACATCCCCAGTGCCTTTTTTTTTTTTTTAATATTTATTTATTTTTTAGTTCTTGGCGGACACAACATCTTTGTATGTGGTGCTGAGGATCGAACCCGGGCCGCACGCATGCCAGGCGAGCGCGCTACCGATTGAGCCACATCTCCAGCCCCCCCAGTGCCTTTTTTTTGAGACGGGTTCTCACCAAGTTACTGAGGTTAACCTCAAACTTGCAATCCACCTGCCTCAGCCTCTTGAGTCACTGGGATTATAGGTGTGTGCCACCACGCCTGGCTCATGTGCAGTTTTATGTTGGTTAAAAAATAATCTCAAATAGTTGAACTTGATTATCCAACTTTGGAGGAAGGTCATCTAAGATGAGCTCAGGCCTACATAACAGGAAGGCATTACTTCTGGTAGATTGCATCATGGCAAGATACACCTGCAGCCAGCTCACCAGAAACCAGGAAGAGTGTGAATTAAGACAAGAGTTGTCCTTTGACACCAACCAGAGAGATTCTGACCCAGACTCCCAGGTCATAATCTGAACTTTTAGAACTGTACAGGTTGATTCAGAACAACATTCAGAATCTTGTTAGTGACTAGGTTACATATAAATGAGCTGTGAGGACACGTTATCCAGCTCCCATGGCATTTCTCAGTTTCTGTCATGTGGGTGTTTTCTCCATTCTTTCTTTCACATTTAT
This sequence comes from Marmota marmota marmota, assembly GCF_001458135.2. Classification (NCBI taxonomy): domain Eukaryota; kingdom Metazoa; phylum Chordata; class Mammalia; order Rodentia; family Sciuridae; genus Marmota; species Marmota marmota. Next base: position 4,096,355 of record NW_026000022.1, read on the forward strand.
ACAATGGCAGGGACCAGTATTTATTTTCCCTACAACTATGTAAGTCTCTGAGAATTTCATTTCCCAACAGGATAGGCCCTCACTTGCTCTCCCAGGTGACTCAGGGGTCCCTGGGCGAATGCCATCCCAGTGGGCAGGTCCTTCCGTCTAAAACACCACCTTTCTCAGGAAAAGTGGGCACCTGGCTGTTTAGACCATACATCTTGGGACTGTATGTGGGGCACCTTGGTGGACACCCACATTCCCTGCAGCCTTGAAGAAATGAAGAAGAGCCTGGTAAAAGACAGATCAGTGTTAAAATGTGTTGTGTTCACCTTATAGGGAAAAATGAAGTCTGCAAATCATGCCTCTGCCCACCTTAGATTTTTGCATGTTTCTGTTAATACATCCAGAACAAAAGTTTGTTGGGAAAAAAATGGTTTTCTAAAATCCACATTTTTAATGAAAATGTGAATGAATGAAATAGATCAGAACCACCCCACCCCACCCCATAAGCACTGAGATATAGAAAAGACAGCCACTGGTATTAGCCAACCAAGTCCTAGTCCTGGATCCTCCATTAATAAATTCTAGAATGATGCCCTGAAGGTTTAACTTTGAAGAGCTCAGTATGATGTTGACAATATTTGCCACAAAAGACTATGGCAGTGTCTATAAGGCCTTTAGCAAGATGGTAGCCATCAGCCACAAGCGTCTATCGTGCAGATTACGTCTGGTGGGAATTAAGATGCAGTTATGTAATATACACATTCAAGTCCAAAGTCTTTGTAGAAAAAAAATGCAGATTATCCCATTTTATAAAATGTTTGGGTTGGAAATATTATTTTTGAACATATAAGCTGAGTGTAATATATTAACAACTTTTAAATGAATGTAATATGTCAAACTAGAGACCAACAAAAATTATGGCTTGTGTTGCCAAGTTGATCTATTTTTGTGTACAACTTATAAGTTTTTCCTGCTACCCTTGAATCACTAAAAAGTATTCCAAGAAGTATCAAGTCCCTTGTCCATTGATTGAAATTATGTTATTCTGTTTTTACATTCTTTGAGTTCTTTATATATTCTGGTTATTAATCCTTTGTTAGATGAATAGCTGGCAAAGATCTTCCATTCTATATGTTGTCCTCTCAAACAAATGGCCAACAAAAATATGAAAAAAAAAAAAAAGCTCAACATCTTTAGCTAATGAGAAAATACAAATCTATACTACATTGAAATTCCATCTTGGAATGGCTACTATCAACAAAATAAAAAAAACATTGGAGAGGATATGGAGATAAAGGAACCCTTATACACTGTTGGTGGGAATGTAAATTAGCACAGTCACTTTGGAAAGAGTATGAAGATTCCTCAAAAAACTAAGATGAGATAAATATAAACCAACTAAACCACTTCTGGGTATATACCTGAAGAAAGTGAAGTCAGCATACAAAAGAGATACCTGTAAACCCATGTTTATTGTGGCACTATTCACAATAAACATGGGTTTACAGGTATTTCTGAGAAGAAACTTTTATCAGATATGCAATCAGTCTAGGTGATCATCAACAGATAAATGGAAAAAGAAAATATGGTGTACACACACACATACACACACACAAAATGGGCATTGTTCAGCCATAAAGATGACTAAAATCATGTCATTTTCAGGAAAATATATAGAACCACAGCAACATTGTGTTAACTGAAATAACCCTGACACAGAAAGATAAGTATTGCATGCTTTCTCTCATATATGGAAAGTGTGGGGGGGGGGGGGGGGGG
>NW_026000022.1:4098263-4129845 GCF_001458135.2 Marmota marmota marmota
GGGGGATAAAACGAAACAAGAAGATCTGAGAGTGGAAAAGGGACTTTCTGGAGACGGGAAGGGGACTAGGGACAGTGGGGAGGCAGAAGGGGAAGCAGAGAGAAGGGGAAGCAGAGAGAAGGGGAAGCAGAGAGAAGGGAAAGTGGGTGTGATCAAAGCACAATGTGTGCCTGTATGGAAATGTCAGTGGAACCGTTCATTTGTACAATTAATAAGCATTCACAATTACAATTTTTAAAAGTACCCCAACATTATGGACTTCTTACATTTTTTAGGTTCTTATCTTAGAATATTAACTATTTAAAAATTACGATCATATACCTGTGAGCAACATAATTTTCTCATTACAGAACTAAAAAAGCAAATTTGCTGCCAACAGAGATATTCTCCACACTCCAAAGCATGGCATTATCTATTCTCATTGTTTGACCTTCAAAGAGAATTATATCTTTGGCCCATTTATTGATTGGGTTATTTGGTTTTTAGCTTTTTGAGTTCTTTACATACCCTAGAGATTAGTGCCCTATCTGATGTGTGAGGGGTAAAAATTTGCCCCCAAGATGTAAGCTCTCTATTCACCTCACAGATTGTTTCTTTTGCTGAGAAGAAACTTTTTAGTTTGAGTCCATCCCATTTATTGATTCTTGGTTTTAATTTTTATGCTATAGGAGTCTTATTAAGGAAGTTGGGGCCTAATCCCACATGATGAAGATTAGGGCCTACTTTTTCTTCTATTAGACGGAGAGTCTCTGGTTTAATTCCTAAGTCCTTGATCCACTTTGAGTTGAGTTTTGTGCATGGTGAGATAGGAGTTTAATTTCATTTTGTTGCATATGGATTTCCAGTTTTCCCAGCAGCATTTGTTGAAGAGGCTATTTTTTCTCCAGTGCATGTTTTTGGTGCCTTTGTCTAATATAAGACAAAAGGATATTCAACCAATCAACAAATATATGAAAAAATGTTTGTCATCTCTAGCAATTAGAGAAATGCAAATCAAAACTACTCTAAGATACCATCTCACTCCAGTCAGAATGGCAGCTATTATGAAGACAAACAACAATAAGTGTTGGCGAGGATGTGGGGGGAAAGGCACACTCATACATTGCTTATGGGACTGAAACTGGTGCAGCCAATATGGAAAGCAGTATGGAGATTCCTTGGAAAACTTAGAATGGAACCACCATTTGACCCAGCTATCCCTCTCCTCGGTCTATACCCAAAGGATTTAAAAACAGCATACTACAGGGACACAGACACATCAATGTTTAGAGCAGCACAATTCACAATAGCTAAACTGTGGAACCAACCTAGATACTCTTCAGTAGATGAGTGGATTAAAAAAATGTGGCATATATACACAATGGAATATTACTCAGCAATAAAAGAGAATCAAATCATGGCATTTGCAGGTAAATGGGATGCAACTGGATTAGATAATGCTAAGTGAAGTTAGCCAATCCCAAAAAAACAAATGGCGAATGCTTTCTCTGATATAAGGTGGGTGACTGACTCATAGTGGGGTAGGGAGAGGGAGCAAACTCTAGATAGGGTAAAGGGGCGGGAGGGGAAGGGAGGGGGCAGGGGNAAGGATAAAGAATGGGAAAAAATCAGGCAAAACTAAATGGTGGTTTTTAGGAACACATCAGAATTATGAATGAATTCAATTACGAATAAGGCATACCAACTTATGAATAACGCATACTAAATTACAAAGAAAAGCAAGGAAAATGATTACCATAAAAGCCAGTATAGCAGTCATTTTTAGGGACTCCTGGTGGCATTGGGATGGCATATCTTTAGCAGAGGTCTACTGATTGGTGATGGCACTTTTTAATGTAACTTTCTAATTCTGTGTTGGATTCTGAAACTTTCTAATTCTGTGTTGGATTCTTAACACTTCAGCTATTTCTCCTTGTCCTCTCCTTAGCAGCAAAGAACCCCCTGAAAACCCAAGCTAGGAATGTATTTGGCATTTCCTCCGCCCAGGTAGAAGGGATTGGCAGGGTGCCAGGAACTGCTTTTTTAAGGAAATGGGGAGGGGAAGGGAGGGGGCAGGGGGGTAGCAAGGATGGTGGAATGTGATGGACATCATTATCCAAAGTACATGTATGAAGACATGAATTGGTGTGAACATACTTTATATAGAGATATGAAAAATTGTGTTTGATATGTGCAATAAGAATTGTGATGCATTCCGCTGTCATGTATTTTAAAAATAAAAGCAGTTAAAAAAATAAAAGAGCATTATAAATTACTTTCATTTGCTGTATATACTGGCATTCATGTTTAATTCAGGTTGGAAATCTGGGAACAGGTGGTCATCATCTTCTGCAGCCCAGAGGGTTGCTAAATAAGAAAGCTCTCCAGGGCCAAGAGGACAACAACATTGCCTGATTTCATATCCAGCAGGGCCTGCCCACTTTCTGTGGTGGAAAGTCTTAAGAATTCCCAACTTGGTTACAGTGAGGAATTTGTCAGGGAGTTAGCCACACCACTGGGAACCAGATGTCAAATGTACAAAGTGTTCTACAGAGAGGCCCTGGAGAGGGAGGGAGCTCATGGTCCTGGAGCCGGTCCTCTATCTTGCTCACTTCTGCACCCAGAAACTGTTGTCTGAATCCCCATTTGCTCAAGTCCATTCACATTTACAAGGAATAGCAAAGCCATTTTGTATAGAGATTCAAAATATTCTTGAGTGGTTCATAGACCATTTTCCTCCTTTTTATAAACCTCATACAGATTCCGGTCAGGTAGGCAGATGCTGGAGGAATCTCAGACCTACATCCCAACGAGCCTACCTCAGTGGGATGGGCCTGGCCAGCCATCGGGGTTGTCTTTTTGACCCTGCTGGACAACTGATTGCTCCTTTTGTATCAGGCCGATGCTGCCCTGTAAGCTCTACACACTCTTTCTAGCTCTGCCACTTGATGCCTCTCCAAATAAATTAAGCCAACAGGGGGTACACCGAATCTCTTCCTCAGGCTGAGAATGTGTGTAAAACCTTCAGCTTGGTGTCTGGTGCACAGCAAATGCACACAATCCCATCACCATCACTGTCATTATTACTATCCCCAAAGCTCTGGAGTTCTCAGCTGACTATATTTAGGGATTTACATAACTACATTTACTAATTATTTGTTGTTATTTCTTTCACCCAATCTTTATCAGAACTAGTTTATAGTGTCCTTTCCAGCAGGACTGCTCTCCTATGATGAGGTTGCAGTTGGTCTAGCTCTCAGTGCAAGTGTATCCAAGTGTGACCTATCATCTCTCACTTGTTTTATACAAAGTCCAAACTCTCATCAGCTTTTCGGGCAGCTACATGCTGTTCTAGCTAAAAATTATGAATCTTCTGCATATGAGCCACAGCAAGAGGCTTTGCTTTATCCTTAAGAATACACTAAGCATCGTTTTAGTTACCCATTAGTGCCCTCCTGTTTCTCACAGGATCACCATACCTTAAGACTGCCTAGTACACAGAGGGTTGCTCAACTTGTTCAACTGACCAAAGTGCCACTAACTTCCCAGAAGTTTACTAGCTCCCACACTTACGCAACCATGAACCCTGCAGTGGGGGGTGGGAGTGGTACACAAGGCCTCCTGGGAGGCAACACTGAGGAAGCATCCTTGATGCCAATAAAACAGGGCACAGGACAGGAGGATCCTTTTGAAACAGACAGGTGCATGCACCTATCCAGCATGAGAAAAGGAAGCAAGCCAGCCCTGAGGTCTCTTCCCAGGAGCAAGCGCATTTAACTGGGAGAACCTGCATATCTAATCTTCAAACACAGAGAGTGTGCCCACCAGCCCTAGCTTGGTGTGGTTGGAGGCTCCCCAAATGGTCTGCATTCCAATTCTTGAGTCCCTGGACCTGACCTATCATGAGCCTGACATTCAAACTGTTTGAGGGAGGCAAGCCCTGGGTTTCAACAAGCTCCAAATGACAATGTACCTTGGTAGGAACCTATTTCTGCGGCTGCTTTTGGACTGTTTCGCAACTGAGGGATGAAAGATTAACTTCAGCTTTTGCTTAAAGGTGAGGGACTCATGCGCTGTCAGTGAAACAGCTGGCCCTAAAACTGAAGGCAGATACCAGTGACACAGATTAAGAACCAAGTGTGTAACAAAAAAAAAAAAAAAGATACTGACACATGGGACAATGTGGATGAACTATAAAAAGCATGGTGCTAAGAAGCCAGTCACAGAGGAACACAGTGAAGTGTGGTCTCCAGAGGCAAATCCGTAACAATGGCAAGGAAGTTTAAGGTCGGCTAAAGCTGTGGGGGAGAGGGTTGGAAGATCAGAGGATAAGAGCAAGGGCGTAGGGTATCCTGTTGGGGCAGTAAGATTTGTGAATTATGGCAGTGATGGATGCACAACTCTGTACCTTAGGTGGATGAACTGTACTATGGGAATTATATCTCAGTAAAGCTATTTACAAACATCAAGAAATTATTGAGTATCATAGACTGTAAAAATTCACTTGATACCGGTTTCAAAGGGATGTAGTCAGGTTTGGGTTCTGGCAAATTTGACGATGCAGGATCCTTGCTCTATCCACATCCATCCCCAAATATCCTGGGAGGTACACCCTATCAGATTTTTAGATTGAGGTAAATATCAAATGCACAATCTCTGGACGCAAGCTATCGAAGACTGGAATCAGGAATGGAACCCTTGCAGTGTTACCAAACAACCCAAATTCCAACTGGAGTATAGAGAGGTCAGTCTAGAGCCCAGCCTAGTGGTGCTCCATATCCCTCCTGGCTGGTTGGCTCAGCTTTCTACCTTACCAGCTCCATGCTGCATGGCAGGGCAGTTTCTCTTGGATTAACCCCAGTTTTTATTTCATGTTCATTGACAAAACATGAACAAAATGTTTGTGTGCTAGTTTTCTGAGGGGCAGAGCACAAATTCTGGACTCACTGGTTATTGGATCTGAGAAATAACATATGCACATACTGTATCCAACAAGAAACAGTGACAAAAGAACACCACGCCAAGTCATCAGGGCACAGGACAGGACATGCACAGGTAAGTTAGGGCAGCCCAAAGATGGGAGTTTCTGAAAGACTGAAGCACACACAGTATGATTGACCTTAAGATGAAGGGAGAGACCAGGTATGAGAACCTCATACAAGAGCACTCACTCCTCTTGCTTAAGAAAACGTAGTAATTACTTTCCCCAACAATTTTACTTTTTAAAACATTACAGCTACTTCTCCTAAAGTATTTTTTAAAGTGGTACAAAGCAGCAATTTTACTGCATCTTTGAATGTGATGCCAAAGTATAGAGCAGGTGTCAGCTATGGGACTGATTTGATTCTGGCTGCTTTAAGTGAAATCTCAACCAAACCAGTGGAAAGATGGAACAGGAGGACACCACAGCAGTATCAAAAAAACCTCTATACCAGCTGCAACAAACATCAAGTAGGACAAGAAGAGCAAGAGCATAGGGCATCCTGTTGGGGCAATAATATTTGTGAATTTTACTCATCTGGTGGCATGGATATTTAATTTTGATTTTAAACTTAGAGAAATGACATTTCTAGTATGTCATTTCTAAGCACAAAGTGTTTATAAGTGGTTGATGTAGTATGCACTGCCCTGAAGGCACAGACTGTTGGTGAGAAATTGTACCTGGCAGACCCACAGGGCATGGATGAGCTCATGTTCAGCCACCACATTACATCTGCTATTTATATGTCAAATTCAGAAAGGCTACTTTAACTGTACTACTGGGTACAAAATATCATATTATTTTACTTTTCAATTCAGTTCAGACTTGCAAAAATCCAAACTTATTTCTTAAGAATCAGCTTTATCCCATTTTGACTTCAGAAAACTGAGGATGGACAGCTCTTCATCTATTTCTGAGACCTTCATGCAAACATCTGTTACTCTTATAACTTGTGCTGGTGATCATCAGGGCTGCTGGAGACAGCATATTTGGAAGCCAACTCTGACACAGCTGGAGGGTGGTGAGAGGGAGAGTTACACATAAAACAGGGTGCTCACACAAGGGAAATTTCTGAAGCATCAGAAGGTATTTGAAACTCATGCCACATAAAATAAGGTGTCATTTTTCTTTATTTTTAAGAGGAAAAGGGGGTATGGGGACAACAATAATTCTCAATACACAGTAGACAAGTTAGCACTGTACTGGAAAAAAAAAAAAAAAAAAAGGCCATGTACTTGCCACCAGTCTGCACTGCAGCTTCATGATTAGTGAATTTAATGCCATCTGTCATTTTTATTACTACTTAGCAAACTTATAATTGGCAAAATTAGGGATTATAAATCACCGTAAGTGTCTACAACTAAGTCAAAAACTTACATATCCATAAAAATCATTTAAAAATAAACCATAAATATGTGATGCACATTAGTATAACAAAACCGTTTTTGTAAACATTTTCTCCAACATAAAATGTGCATGATAAAAAAGTAAAAACACTGCACTCAGTACAAAAAGGGTTATTCTGATTTACAAAAAGGTTCTATTGAAGCTCTGGCTACACCTGGACACACCTGGGCTTTTCTTGTTTTGAAGAGCATTCCCAAAATAGTTCCACATTCCACATGTGATATATCAATTGAATACTGTTTGCTTCTGCAAAATCCCCACATTGGCACTTCTGTGGAAGGGAGGGGGGAATAATTCCTTCCCTAAAAGAATCTTGAGATTTCAATAGCTCACAATCTTTTATGAAGGAATCTCACTGACTTCTGCATTAAACTGTCGCAACTCAATTTGGTTCATAAGGTGATGAGGCCAAGAAGCCCACTCCAGGAACCCATCCCACAAAGACAAACAGCTGTCCTACTTCAGCAAATCAAGCTGACGATGGATTTAACTATGCTCAACTCAAATACTAAGAGAGTGCCCAGGGGGTGCCTGGGCTGTGCCAGCAGCACAGGCAGAGCTGACAGGAGGTTAGACCCCCCTTCACACACCCTCCTGAGGCAAAGTTCTAAACACTCCAAATTCCAATGAGATACTATTTGCATCATGTGCCAAATACCACTTAGATATCTGCCCATCTTTCATAGCTCTCTAAAGGCCAAGGAAGGGGCTGTAATCAACTAAACCATTCCTTCTCCTCTGGATAGGTGTGTTTACCTTGGCATCTTCCATCTATTGAAAAGCCTAAATGTAGAGAGAAGATCAAATCAGGAATCTGATTCTGACTGAAGTCCTTTGGTGATAGAATCTGGCCTACTTCAAGTTCCTTTCACTGGTGGGATTAATTCTTCACCCTTCTCTGGGTTAACTAGATTAACCAACAGATAAGGACCAGTTCTTCCTGCTTTGGCCATTAGCACTACAAGTCACATCATGGAAAAACCCATTTCCATCTCCTCGTCCTTCTAAGAAAGTAAGGCTTTCTCAACTTATCTAGTCTTTATGGGTATGTACATCTGTGTACTTCTTCTGTGTTTGGGAGCAGATGCATTTTCTTTCTTTTTAACCAGATTTTTGTGGTTTAAAGAAGAGCCTTTGGGAAAAATACTGACCAGGAGGATGAGAATGAGAGCTGTTAGAATAAATGTCAAATGAGAGAGAAGCTGGGCAGAGGCTTGGCAAATAGGTGCAGGCAACTGTTACATTTTGGAGGAAAGAGAAAACAGCCCCCATTTTCATGTTATAAAAGAAAACCAGAAAGGAAGATCAAGCCTACAAATATCATGCTTCTGTCTGGGTAATGAAGAACAGAGCAGCTATCATGTAATATTCCCACTTGAACACCAGAGGAAGCAAGACAGCAGAGCCATGGCTCTGAGCACTGTTCCTACACCAAGACACGAGCATCCTTAGAGGAATGGAGAGATGACCAGGAAGCCATGAAACAAATCATTACTCAAGACATTTATTACAAATGTCACGAACATATTCATAAAGTAAAATTAGTTTAAAAAACAGAGAACAAGAGAGCAAGTGAGAAGACAAGAGCCAGGGCTTCCAAATTACACCTAAAACACAGGAAGATGCCATCTTTATGAATAAGTAGAATTAACTACATTCTTAAAATAGTTTTAGTGCATCGCATTTTTAGAAAAGGGACATATCCTCACCCCCAAGAAACGGTTCCTGAAACACTAAACAGTTTGTGTGACTACTCTAACATGACCACCTGTCTGCTACCAGACCCCCAATGGAAAACAAACACATCTCATGTGTTGCAGGCAACAGTTGCCCTTCAACCACTAATGGGGAATCTCATGAAAATAAAGCATTCTGCTTTCTAAGCTTAGAAAGCAAACTGCATCAGCCACAGGATTATTTCCCACCATCATGGACAGTTTTTCTTGCATCTGCTTAGATTTCTGACAAAAATAACAAACCTCAATCTGATAGTTTTGGTATTAAGATTAAATTAAACATTAATGTTTTCCTCCAAAAACAAACTAAATCACCTCTCAATGCATTAAAAACAATGAGGTAGGCAAAAAAATAAACATGTAGGTTGAATTTTTTTTTCTTCTGCAAGTGCAGACTGTGGTAAAATGGTTGTTGCACTTCTAGGTTTAAACAAAAATTAAACCTTTAACTGAGGCAGTGCTAATACTGTCACACAACAAAGTTCTGGCCGTTAATACAAAATGCACACATTCTCTTTTTCTTTTTTTAGAACCATTTGCACATGATTTAGGCAAAACTTGGTACACAGAAAAACGACTGAATTCTTGGCCAGGACACCCTCCCCCCCAAAAATTCAAAGAAACAAAATGGGACCCCTTAACCCACCCCACCCCAAACCCCACCCACAAAAAAAAGTTATCCTAGTAACTGTGTCTTTCACATTTTATAAATATTAACTTCTTAGACCTGCACCTTCTTCTTTGTCCACATATTGTCACATTACAAAAAAAGAAATGTCATTAAATACATTGTTAATGTTACTATATTAAATCTGCTCTCTGCTTCAGCAAACTGCTCCTTACACCACCACTTTTCACCTCCTTGTGCCCATTGCCAACAAAACTGATGGCGTGTTCATTGTCGCCACCTTCAGACACCCATAGGACAGAGTTATTCAGAGACAAGGAATTCTGGAGCTGTAGGAAAGGGGTTCTTTCCAGTCTGATGCTCAACCCCAAACACTTCTAGCACCGATGGTAGAATCTGAACAGCACCAGCTGCAATGCAGCCTTGATTTATTTTTAAGAGGGGAAAAGAAAAAAACAGGAATAAACTGTCAAAGAGAGGAGTAGGAAGGAAGGGAGAGAGGACCAACACGTGAGGCCTGCACACACAACTGTCCTGGCTACACCGGTGCAGCTCCAAGCTCCAGTTGCAAGGAATTCCAAGTTCTCAGGATCCTGAAGACTTTAGAGATCAGCAATCCCCAGATCTCACTGCTTCTACCAGCTCAGAAGAGAAGTCCTGCCTAATGTCATGAAATAAACCTGACTGCTGCCACCAGACCGAACAGAGGCAAAGAACACCTGCAAAAGAAAGAGAAGGTGCAGTTACCAGGCCTTTCAGTACCTTCCAGCACTCCAAACCATACAAACATACCCCAAACATGACATTGAAAAATTTCTTTAATTAATTTAATTTACTTCAGAATCTATCAAAATTGTAGTCCATCACCAAACTCCATGGAAAACACACCACTGCTAAAAAAAAATACAAACTGAAAGAAAGCCAATAACATAAGGTAACATTACCTTGTCATTGCGTTCACATAAGAATTTTAGTCTCTGAGCCCTTTTGTGCATAAACACACCATCCAAGTGACCAGTTTCCACAGATCGGATCTCTATGGCCTTCTCGCCCCAGCCCATTGTCTGATTGGACCGAATATATGCTTTCAGGGAGGGGAAAATACAAATTGTTAAAGGTAAGAAAACAATCTTATGTGATATATATGTACATGTATGTACACACACTCAAACATACCCCTAAAGCCCTAGTACTTGAAGATTTTGTTTTTAAGGATTCTGTAACCTCTAATCTACCTCTGCTGAACCTCTGCTAACCTCTAATCTACCCTTATGCTTATCTTCAGAAATGGCCCACCAAATGCAGAGCTTTAGTGCATGTTTTTATCATTCCAGTCATGAGAGAAGGTAAGGATCAGAAACTTTGAGTAGACAGATATAGGGACTTCACTGCAACAAAACCAGGACAGTCCGGAGTATAAACACAAAGCTACTAAAACTTCCATATCAGCCTCTGTTCCTGAGTGCCAACAGTGCTTCTAGTTATGGCAGAGCTACTCAAGAGTAAGTTTTCTCTCTATATATACTTCCCACAAAGCAGTTAAAACAAAACAAAACAAAACATGCCGATTTTCTCTGGAAGTCTCAAGGATTAAATGAGAGACTGTGATAACAGTTTTTAAACAGTATGTATGAGCTGGGCTGGAGGTATAGTTCAGAGGCACAGTGCTTGCCTAGCCTAGTGTGCCTAGGTAAAATCCCCAGTACCCTATCCTCCCCACCCCCACCACCATACAAATTACTTGGGAGTTTGTTCTAAAACAGATCTATGATTATCCTATTTCCATGGTTTACAATCTAACTTTCCACTCTTTCACTCCTATTGCCAACAACTCCACTAAATGCACAATTAGTATGAGAAATAGATGCAGTCTTAGAAAAGACTCCACTTTCATAAATGCTCCCAATCCCAGGTGCTACGTACCTACAGATGTTGGCATCTCTCCCCACTGCAGAACCACATCCTTGGTGATCCTTCCATATGTGTTCACATAAACCCCCTCATCTTCATAGCACACCAGAAGCTCCATCCCATCAGTGTTAGGGAGGATAATAATTGCATGGGGTTTGATGCTACATTGGATCTAGAGAAGAGCAATAGAGCACAGGGAAGCATGTATGTAGCTATTTCCAGCACTGTCACAGTGGTCAATAAGACTGCCTAGTGAGTGCACTGGTACCATATCCCTGGTGACATATATAGGAAAGAGGTAACATTCTGGAAAATCCATGTGACATGTATCCCAAGTCTACTGTTTACAGGTCATATACTCCACTGACACATTTCCTCAGGCCCCTGAAACTCATTTGAGTAGTAGGCTCCATTTGAGAACCTCTCCCATCCCATAAGTGTTCTGGTCTGCCAGCAATCACCCAAATTCACCCCATGTTAGTCAAAGCAAGGGCTGAGAAGTTTTCAGCAGGGCTTCAGAGAGCCAGAAAAGGATATTTCCACTTTTCTCAGAGCATGGAGCTAATAAAAATGGTATATAACTTAAATACTCACCCCCACATCAAGGGGAAATGAGGAAACCCTGCTGTGTTAGTTCACTAAGCAGAGTAAAAGGAAAAAGTCAAAACAAAATGAAGCCAGTCAACCAACCATAGAGTGTGGGTTCTTTCTTACATGTGTTGGTAGATAAATGTCATAGACTGATCCTGAATCCACATCAACAGCATGGAATCCAGCACTGGATCCATAGATCACTTTCAACCTCTGGCCTTCCTCAACAGTGAGATCCACTAGTAATGGCTTATGTACCAATTCTCCAAATGACTACAAAGAAATAACGAAGAAAGAAACAGTAAGGTGAAATAGAACTTATACCTCTCAGATGACACTAGAGAAGCAGGAACCAAGGTACTCAGTCCAGGTAGTGAGGCAACAACATAGTTTTCCATCTGGGAAATTATGTCCTCAATCTCTCCTACCCAGTCCAAGCATTCTGCACTGTCACTTTCTATCTAGTCGTGATAAGAAAAACGTGTAAAGTGAAACAGGACTTTCTGCAGCATAATAGCTCTACTCAAATGCGGGTGGTGAAGAGAGGAGCTGTAGAGAATCATATGCTGAGAATCTGACCAACGCTGTCACCCTTACCAATATGTGCATTATAAAGACTCCTGCTGAAATTTTATGACTAAGACTGATAGGGTGACGAAAGGCTATGATGTACTACTGCACAGCATATATGTAGTGCCTGGCTTTAGCTCTTCATTAACATTAGCACTAATAGCTCATAGGACTGGGATGAAGATGAAACAGATATAAAAAAGGTAATATTTAAAAAAAGCAACTAGTATAAAGACCAGATCACAGAAATTGATGTCATTTCATAATGGGTTATCTTTATTCAATAACACTAGAATTTATTTATTAAACCAACATAATAGCCTCATTTATCCTGCCTCACTAGGTAATCACACACAAGCAATCAAAAATATAAAAATTTCCAAATAACTAAAATTTACCCCTCCAATAAAATATATCAAAACTATTTTACTATAATTATTTGGGTCGAAAATTTCTTAATTTCTTGACCTGTGCTAAAATGGTCCAAGACAGTATTCTTATTCATACATTTATATTTAGTATAAACTAAGTTATGAAAGAATTATTAAGAATACAAATAAAAAATGATTGCTAATCTTCCATAGATTATTTCTAAAAAACTGTATTTAAATAAAGACTGTAGTCCACTAAAAATTTATTCATACCTTAGAAACCTAACCACCAGGGCTGGTAGTATAGCTCAATGATAAAGGTCTTGTCTAGCATGTGTGAAGCACTAGGTTCAAATCCACACCTCAAAAACAAACAAATATAACCACCAGAGGTATATCTGTGATCAGTTAGTTACATGACAGTATGTGTGAACTCACAAGTGGAAACAGTCCTAATTTTAAAACATAGTGCTCATTCATTTACCTTTCTGAAACTGTACTTGTAAAAATGGCAAAAACATCTTATTTTAAAGTTTGGATGTTTAACTGCATTTTTAGAATTTAATTAAAACAGAACCATATTATACTTATTTTTTATTTTTTCCCACTTAATGCATAATACACAATATTAATAATTTTAATTAGTACTCTGGTGAACAGCTATGTTTTAGAACTGTTTGATCTTTATATGCATCCATGTCTTTAATGGAGGGTGGAAGAGGTGTTTTGTCTTTTCCTGTTACTGTACTAACACATCAGTTACTGAGGGCTTAGAAAACAGTTGACTAAGCTTATTACGTTACGTTAGAAATGGCCTCTCTTATGGCTGTCTATTAGCACACAGCTTTATAGTGCTAATTTTAACTGCTCAGATTTTTAAAACTGATCCCTGGCTCTTGGTTGCAGCTTGGATGGCTGGTGCTATTTTTAAATGTACTTGCTGTTATTACCTTAAAGGCCATGAATTTGTGATATGGCTTAGGGGCCCACGCATAGACTTCCACAGAACTCTTCAAAGCTATTACAAGAAATTTGATCCTTTCATATTTTACTGAAAAACAAATATAAAAAAAAAAAAGAGAGGCACATTATCAGTATCAACACAGAACTCTAACTTCTACAAATTTTATTCATATGTATTCCATTGATTCCATCCAAACCAGGAAAGGGGCAAATTCAGATAGACATCAAGCTATACACTTTCCTTTCCCAAATTCTTTAATGTATAATCCATGTTTTCCCACCTTTCTTTAAATGTTGTATTGGATTCAATTCCAATAGTTTGGATACTATTAGTGAATGTTTTCGCTAATGTTCCTAATCTTCATAGAGTCCAAATATTGTATTATCAAGGACAATGCCAGGCATAGGATCTTTAAAGTCCTTAAGGCTTAGCATTGCTTCATAAGGATAATGACAGTTAATCAGTCTAGAGACTCCAGAATCACATAAAAAGAAGTCAAGTCTTCCATGCTGCTTTCCCCAAGTTCCACATGGGCTCTCACAGACTGAGGAACAAGAAGTTAAACCAAAATACTTCTGAGTCGTGAATTCTATTAATAGAAGAATCTGTGCACAAGATGAACTTATCACTCCAGGTCATTTCCTCATCTACAGTGATAATTATTTCTAGAATTCTACCAAGTTCTACACCAGAAAAGAAGTGCCAAAATGCATCTCTTTTCAACCCCAAAGAAAACCTGCAACCTTTCCATAGTTGCTTTGGTTCCTTCACATAGGTCCAAGACTACACACAATTTAGTACTCTGATGCAGATACACTGGTGGCTTCTATATAAGCTACTTTACATCAAATTATTATGTGATTCTTTGTGCATGCAGGGGTACTTGTTAACTTGATACCTTTTCTTTATTAAACTCCATGTATGATCACCTGAGTTAAGTCATTAACTTTAAGACAAAAGGATTATAAGAGATTATCCAAACCAGCCCTGTTTAAAAGCATATTCTGAAATGTTGGAAATGCTTTGTCTGTACTACCAATGGCAGACAGATACTAGCCAAAAATGTCTACTAGGCAATTAGAATGTACTAGAATAACAGAGGAATTAAATTTCAAGGTTGACTTAATTTTAATTATCTAAATAAACTTTAAAATTAATCAAAATAAACTGTTCCTTTTTTTCTCTTTCTACATTTTTTATTGGTGCATTATAGTGATGGGATCTGATGTTACATATTGGTACATGCACACAATATCATTTGTCCAATATCACTGCCCAGAATTTACCCCCTCCCTCTTTCCTTTCCTCTTCCCCACTTTGTTCCTTTCCTCTACTAATCTCCCCTTTGATTTTCATGAGCTCCCCACTCCTTCCACCTTTCTTTTCCTTTTTCCTCTTTTTATGGAGGGTAGTGGGAATGTGGGTGTGGGGTACCAGGAATGGAATCCAAGGGTGCTTAATCACTAAGACACTTCTCCAGCCCTTTTATTTTGAATCATGGTCTCATTAAGTTGCTGAGGTTGTCTTCAAACCTGTGATCTTCTGCCTCATCCTTCTGAGATGCTGGGATTACCACCAAGCCTGGCTTCCTTTTTGTCTCTAACTTCCACATATGAAAGAAAACATTCGACCCTTCACCTTCTGAGTTTGGCTTATTTTGCTTATCATAATGGTCTCTATACCCATCCATTTCCCTGAATATGACATAATTTCATTTTATTTATGGCTACACAAATTCCATTATGTCTATATACCACATTTTCTTTATCCTTTCATCAGCTGATGGACACCTGGGCTGGTTCCATAGTTTGGCTGTTGTGAATTATGCTGCTATGAACATTAAGTATGCATGTATCACTGTACTATAATGACTTTTAATTTTCAAGATAAATACTGAGGAGTGATATATAGCTGGATCATATGGTAATTTCATGCATAGTTTTCCGAGGAAGCGCCATACCCATTTCCATAGTGGTTCTACTAATTTATGGTCCTAACAACAGTGTAAATGCTCCTTGGTCTCCACATCCTCTCCACCATTTATTATTGTTTGTATTCTTGATGACTGCCATTTTGACTAGTAAGAGATAAAACCTTAGTGTAGTTTTTATTTGTTTTTCCCTAATTACTAATGATGTTGAACATTTTTTCATATTATTTGTTGACCATCTATATTTCTTCTTTTGAGAAGTATCCATTTAGTTCATTTGCCCATTTATTAATTGGGCTATTTGTTTTTTTGGTGTGATGTTTTTGGAGTTTTTTTTATATATTCTATATATTAATCCTCTGTCAGAAGAGTAGCTAGAAAAGATTTTTCTCCCATTCCATAGGTTCTCTCTCCAAATTGTGAGTGGTTTCCTTTGTTGTGCAGAAGCCTTTTAATTTGACTTCATTCCATTTATTAACTCTCTTGGCATTATTTCAGCAGTCCTATTGAGAAAGTCATCATCTGTACCTAAAGACTGGAGTGCTGACCTTACATTTTCTGGTCTAACTCCTAGGCTTTTAATCCATTTTGAGTGGATTTTTGTGCAGAGTGAGAAATAAGGTTCTGATATCATTCTTCCATATAGGGTTAACCAATTTTTCCATTACAATTTGTCTTAAAGAGGTTCTTTTCTCCAGTGTATGTTTTTGGCACCTTTGTTGAGGATCAACAGAGGCTTGTCTCTGTGTCTTCTATTCTGTACTATTTGGCTATATGTTTTTAGGCCAGTACCATGCAGTTTGCTATTCTAAAACAGCCCCCTGTTCTTGGTGGCAACTATATTCAAGTTAATGAATGAATGGTGTTATTTATACTTATCTCCAGAAAATATCTGTGATTCATTCTGTAAGAACAGCAGGCTTTAAGACTATTGTTTTGTTCTGATGAAAATCCCAGTATAATATAACACTATTGCCTCTAGCTCCCCTGTAGGATAATCTATTCATGTTTAATTGAGCTGTTATGAGAAGTTCATTAAATTTAGCCTTTAGTTATACCTCAACAAATAAAAGTACATCATAAAAACACAACACAGAGAACCCTCGTCCTCAAATCTACACCAAAGAAATAATACTATCTCTGTATCTCTGGAATCATTATTAACCAATGAGCTGGGTGTTTTAGATAGACTGCAGAAACTTTGCAGTGTCAAGTATCATAATATGCCTGACATTATTATATTATATTATGTTTTATTATATATATATTATATTATGTTCCCATATTATATTATGGGAACAAAGGGACTCAGTATAGTATGCACCTGCATAAGCACAGAAAACAAAAAACATGCAAGCAGAGATCAATGTTGAATGAATTCCTAATGTTAATCAGTCCTAGACCAACCTCCTGTTTCAAATCCATTAGAATATATTATTATTCCCATAAAACTTTGCCTTGGCTAAGGTCCATTATTTCCCCTTTTCATATGTAATAAAAAATTGACTTTGGTTTTGTTCCTGTAAGATTTCACTTCATTGTGTCAGATTAGGGAGGGGAGGGGAAGAGGGGAAAGGAAGGACAGCAGAATAAAACAGATTATTATTATTGCTGTGTGTATATACGTGACTGCATGACCAATGTGATTCTGCAACCTGTACACTCAGAAAAATGAGAAATTATATCCCATCTGATTCAATGTATGGTATGTCAAGATCATTGTACTGTCATGTGTAACTAATTAAAACAAATTAAAAAATTATAAAAAAAATTCTAAAGAAAAATAGATAGATAGATAGATAGATAGATAGATAGATAGATAGATAGATAATAAAAGCTCAATAGGACAGGCAGACTCTCTTGATACCTTGTCTAATCAGACCTATCTAGGCATCTTTCTCTACAGAGCCAGTAAGACATTTGCATATGATGTGTTACTGGTCTTTATCATGGAATTTTTTTTATATACACCAGATCCTTTTTTCTATTCTTTTCCTTTTAACACCAACTCCTTCTCCTTGGATGTATTTGTTACTCACATAATCATTTAATGGTTCTTCCTTATATCATCGTCATCTTTTTTTTTTTTTAATGGTGAAAATGAAATTCCAAATCAAGGTGAGAACATTAGAGTAGAGGAAAGGAACAGGGGAGGAAGGGAGGGGGAAAGTGCTGGGGAGTGATATTGGCCAAATTATATTGTTATTATGTGTGCGTGTACAAATATGTAACAACAAATCCCATCAATATGTACAACAATAATATACTAATAAAAAATATGGGAGAAAAAACAAAAAAAGATTTCACTTCATAAAAATCAATGCCTACATACCAAAAGGGGCAGGAGTGGGGACAACAATCAGTTCCCATGAAACATGGACTGGCCAACTAGAAGCGTTTGCTAATTACGAGCATGGCAGCGTTGTGCAGTGCACTTAATTAAAAACAATAAGCCACGACTCTATATGGATCACCCAAGTGTTCTATCATTGATGTCAAGGACCTACAGTCCTCTAAATGAAGAATAAGTTGGTATATAAGAAGGACTCCATGTCAACTGGCTTTCATTTGGCAAGGCTTCCTTAAAGAAATTACTTTGAATCGCATCTTGGTTGGGGGGGGCGGAGACTAAGGACAGAGCAAGCCGAGGGAACAAACTGTTAAGCTCATAGGTACACGTGGCAGTAATACGATGTCTAAATAAGAATTCAAGATTAGAAGAAGCCTTCAAAACAGAATATCAAAAGGAGCCACACGTTTCAGAAGCAAGTTTCAAAGAATACATAATTATAAACTTAAACCCTAATTATAAACTTAACCCTAATTCATCTCTGGAAAAAACAAAACACTTAGGCCCCCACTGGAACTTACCAACTTTATAATGTACACATCCTTCCAAATCACCTACGGTTGTCCACCCTTGCTTCTTTTCAACTTCGGGATCATTGTGAAGTATTTTATTTCTTAACCAGGACAAATAGTAGACACGTAACTTATCCTTTTTGCCTAGCAAAATAAATATAAACAGGTATCATCAATAACAATAGCAAATGAAAGAAACTTCTATGAATACCAAATATCATTTCTAAGAGATTATTTTGCATCTAAGTGTTACCAGAGATTCAATTTAAAAGCTCTTCAGGTGGGCTTTTGAACCTCCTACATAATTATCAATGGGTATATTGCATGGCTAAAAGGAAAGGTTTAAAAATAATGAACTCACACTTATATAGATGGATAGTTACCATTAAACCAGTAGGAATACTGTGACATTGTGAAATACATACTGTCCCTGTTTCCTGGCAAATTCCTTAGAATCTTCAAAGTGATAATGTGTCTATTTGGGTGTTGATAACTGGCTAGAGGCTGGCAGCCCCTGGGTAGCTTCAGAATTGGGATGGCCATCAGGAAGACCACTGCAGAATTAGAAGTTGGGGCCTTTAGCTCTACCCCCCACCATCCAGGGAGGGAAGAGTGGGTGAAGGTTAAGTTCATCTTCACTGTCCAATGAAGTCAATCATGCCTATGTAATAAAGGTTCTTTAAAAGCACAGAGCTCAGATGAACTTCTAGATAGCTGAACACACTGGAGATTCCTGAGAAATGGTATGCTTAAACAAATACCAAAAAGGAGCCACATGTTTCATAAAAAAGTGCCCGGAAGTCTTGTGACCTTTCTTTTTTACCTCACACTATGCATTTCTGCATCTGTATCCTTTGTAATATACAGCAAACATCTTTCTCTGAGTTCTGTTTACCAGAAAAATCAATCAAACCCAAGGAGCGGGTTGTTGAAAGCCCAATTTATAACAAGTTCTTGGGTCCTGGATTTGTAACTGGTGTCTAAAGGAGATATAGGATAGAGGGTCTTGTACAAATGAGCCTTCAATCTGTGTGCGATGTGATGCCACTTCCAGTAGATACTTTCAGAAATGAACTGAATTAGGGGACACTCAGCTGGTGTGACCTGCTGAAGTAACTGCTTGCTTACTTCTCCTCACACCTGTACAACAACACAACCAATAAAGCTTATAATATGCTTTCACATGTATTACACCATCTGTCCCTCAAAACTCTCTAAAGTAGCTGTTTTTTCAATTTGACAGATAAGCACAGGGATTAAATCAATCCCCCACGCAACTGGGGGAAGATGCAAACCACTTGAATAGCTGATATCTAGATTATGTAATAAACTCCTATAAATCAAATAGAGATAACCATATAGAAAAATCAGGCAAGAACTAGAATAGGCTCATATACTTCACAAAGGTGCTTGCAGTTAATAGCTGAAAGTACATTAAAACCATGAAATAAAATTTTAAAACACGTATCAGAATGTCTAGAATTAAAAGGTCAGGCAAAGTGTGGAGCAACTAGAAACTTCATAAACTACTGCTGAGTAATTCTGAAGAGTTGGGCATTATCTATTAATCTAAAATATATGCATGCCCTACCTTCTCTTCTCAAATAATGACTTTTTTGAATATCCCAATACATCAACAAATGTGTGCACAAGAGCCTCCAGAGAGGAAACAACATAAATCTTTCTATCAATGCCAAAATGAGTAAATAAACTGTGGCACAGTCACACATAGGGACAAAGGGGAACCAACTATGGCTACAAGCAACAAAAATTGACGATAAGCAAGGGCAGCTACACACTGCCAACAGACTAGAGGAAAAAACAGGAGCTATCATATCAAACAAAATCAAAACATACTCATTGGAAAAAACTCTTGGGAAAACAGAAGGGAACTGCCTCAGTTTGATAAAGCACATCAGTCTTAACGGTTAGAAACTAGATGATTCTCCTCTGATATTTAGAAATATGGGGAGAAGAACTCCTCTCACATCTCTTACTAGACATAATATTGGGTATACAACCTAATGCCGTAAGTCCAAAACCAAGGGAAATAAATAAGAATTGAGAAGGAAGAAACAAAATTACTGTTTGTTTATAAGTAAAAAAATACCAAAGAATCAGCAAAAATCAAAACAAAACAACCCACAAACAAAAAATTCCTCAAACTATCAAACAATTATAGTGAAGTTGCAGGATATAAGCTTATTACACAAAAGTCAATTATTTCCCTACATACTAGCAACAAGTAAGTATAATTTGAAATTAAAAATGTCATTTACATTAGTACCAAAATGAAACAGGTATAAATCTAATAAAATAGACCTTTTTGAGATCTATTTGAGGAAAACAGTAAAATTCTGATAAAAAGTTTCAAGGAATCAAATAAATGGAGAGAGATTCCATGTTCATGGACAGGAAGACCCAACATTATCAAGCTGTCAGTTCTTCCCAACCTCATCTACAGATTTAATGTAATTCTAATGAAAATCACAGCAAGTTATTCTGTTAAACTGACTCTAAAATTTAAATGGAGAGACAATGCAGTCAACATAATGTTTTTTTTTTTTAAAGTTAAGAGTAGACAATTCCTGACTTATACTGCACATCTACAGGAATCAAGACAATGAGGCTGACAACAAAGAGATCATGTGGAACAAAATGAATATCCCCAAATAGACCCACACAATCACTGTGAACAAATCTTTAACGAAGGAACAAAGACAATTCAATGGAGAAAGCACTTTTTTTTAAAACCTTGGATTCGATGATAATTTTAGATAAAACACCAAAAGCATAATACATCAAAGAAAAAAATTATAAGTTGGGCTTCATTAAAATTTAAAACATCTGCAAAGGACAATGCTCAAGAGAATGAGCAGATAAGCTATAGGCAGGAAGAAAATATTTAAAAAACACTTATTTGATAAAGATTTCTATCCACTGGGGAATGATATTGGCCAAATTATATGGTTATACTGTGTGCATGTATAACATGACAAATCTCACCATTATGTATACTATAATGCATCAATAAAGAAAAAATATGGAAAAAAAAACTTCTATCCAAATTATTCTAAGAATTCTTAAAACTCAACAACAGGAAAAAAGCATCCCAGTTACCAAATGGCCTAAAGAAGTTCAACACTATATATCACTAGGAAACCACAAATTAAAACAAGATAACACTTGTAGTGCTATCCTATCAGTACCTCTAAAATCTAAAATACTGACAATGCTGAATTCTGAAGGGAATGTGGAGCAAGAGAAACTCTCATTCATTGCCTGTGGGATGCAAAAATGATACAGCTGCTTTGGAAGGCAGCCTTGTAGTTTCTTACAAAGCTAAATATAGTCTTTCCATGTGTCCTAGTTAGTTGTACTTGTGTTTACAAAACACACAAGGTGAAAGCTTATGTCCATGCAAAGAGTTGCACACAAATATTTATACGGCAATTTTATACATAATTGCCAAAGCCTGGAAGCAACCAAAATGTCTTTTAATAAGTGAAGTTATCAAGTTATACACAACTACATACTACATGATTATAATTATATGTCATCCTTAAAAAGGAAAAGCCATGATAACAATAGATCACTTATGGCCAAGGCCTCAAGAGGAAGGATGAATGAGGGGTTTTAGGGAACTTAAACTGGTCTAAAAGGTACAATAATACCAGATATGGGTTGTTTGGGTTGGTATATTTTACCCCCAAAATTTGTGTGTTAGGTAATTTAAGAATGTTCAGAGATGAAATCATTAGATTATGACACCTGTAATCTGATCAGTAGATTAATTCACTACATGGATCCATAACGTGAATGGACTACTGAGTGGTAATAGCAGCAGGTAGAGTGTGACTAAAGTAGATTACTGGGGGGTATAGCCTTAGAATGTATCTCATCTCTGTCTTTCCCTCTGGTCCACCACAGCCATGAGCTGAGCAGCTTCCCTCTGCCACTCCCTTCTACTACAATGTTCTGCCTCACCTTGGACCCAGAACAATGGAGTAGGTTGACCATGGACTAAAAAGCTCTGAAATGCATGCCTCAAACAAAAATTTCCTGCCCTCTAAGTTGTTCTTGTCAGGTATTTTGGTCACAGCAATGCAAAGCTGACTAATACACATGTCATCACATGTTTGTCAAAACCATTAAAAAATAAACCACACAAAATGTTTTTCCTAATATAAACTCTATGTTTAGTTAATACTAATGAATTATTATTACATAATAAAGTGTACAAAATGTACCACACTAATAAAATATGTTAATAGGGGAAAATAGGTGTGTCAAAGCTGTGTACATCTTCTCTCACATTACTGTAAATCTGCAATATAGTTATATCTCTTTTAATCAGTACATCAGGAAATGTGCTAAGATTTAGCACATAACGTTAAAATGTAAACAGTGTCTTAGATTCTGCTTTACTAAACAGACTTACCAGATATTGTCACCAAGACATTTAAGCCCTCGAGTACATCCATTTGCTGAAACCGTCTTCGATTGATCAGAGGATATACCTTCCCTTGGCCACTTCTGTCCAGCAGCATCAGGCCACTCTCTGTGCCCACAAGCAAATTCACTCCTGTTTCATGGACACAGAAAAGCCTAAATTTTATGCTGTGCTTAGCAAAGAGCCGGATTGTAAGGAAACGGTAATATTACCTACTTGGAAAACAAGAAAGCTTCCTTAATTCATCAAGAAAAAGAAATGCCTATAATAGCAACCAAACTTCCATCACTGTATAGGAGTAATAGGGACATACTTGGCTATGAGAAAGGATATAAGGGGAAGAACAGGGGTGCCTCACCCACTCAATTTCTTTCATAGCTCATCTACTTCCAGTTCTTTAATTCCTCACGAATGTTAGGAGCTCACTATCTCTGTGGCTTTACAGATCTATATCTAACTGGCCACATGAGATACTTAAACAATCCTTCACCTGACAGCATGGTGTCTTCATGCTTTCTTTATCTTCACTGGCAACCTTCTGGGATGAATTTTATATAGATACAGGTTCCCTCAACTCCTTATCAGCTTATGAGTCTACGTTTATGCTCAGTTTAAGCTTTTCTTAAGATCCTTCTCCACAGGCATCAAGACACAACTGTACCCAGTTCCCTTGTTTCTCCATCTCTTAAGAATATTAAAATATTGGGAACTTTCCCTAGGACCCATTCTAACTTTCTGACCACGTACTTCCTACTCCTGTGCTGCAGTGGGACATCCCCTTCCATTTGACAAACTTGCTCTGCTTGTTAAAACGGAGACCCTGCTGTTGTTATCTGGATGATAACATACATACCCACCTGTGCATGAGCAGTTTCTCTGAACCAATAACTCCTATTCCACACTGTACCTCCTTGTTCTATCTGCCTGCTTTTCCACCTGACACAGATTTCAATTGAAACCAGCTTCCCCATTTTGCAAAACTAGCCAAATTAGGCACCAAATCCTGGTAAGGCCTCCTCTGCTCTCCTTTCCTTTCCCTATCCTTTGTTCTCACTCCAGTTCAGACTTTGGCAACCTTGTAATAGATGGACAGAGATCTTAATTCAGACTATTAAGACTTTCTCTTGACTGCACATTAAATCAATTCTCATCTTCCTAAAATTACCCACTGAGTCAGATTGTACCTTTAAAACCCACACACTCTATGGAGAAGAATTTTCAAAAGCCTTAGGCTGGCATTCAAGACTTCTTGTCCTTGAACCACCATAGTTCTCCCTCTTTATCATTCTCTTATTTTCAAAAATGTTCCTGCTTCCTTGCTATAGAAATTTCATTGTCTAAACCACCTCTGTAACATATAGCACCAATTATCTTATACTCTGAGGGAACTAGGAACATATATGCTTGCAGTGATCAACTTTGTTGGGTAATAAACTCATTGAGATAAGGAATAAAGTATTTATGCTTTTGTAAAGTATTTGCTCAGTCAACACTATCAGGGAGATGGAATAGCAGGGAAGAGTATCATGGCAAGTTCACACATACCCTATTTTCAGCGAATATGAAATGAATAATTGTGACAGCAATGAGAGAACAGCCTCCCAGAACTTCCTCACAGCTCTGTTCCTGCTCAGGTAGGTATTATGCCAACATCTGATGGATAGTAATCTACCCAAGAATCCTTTGAGGAAACTGGAAAGACGGGAGCCTAGAATTTACATTCATAATTACCATCACTGTTAACCTAAACTCAAGTGAGAATGGCAGTGACTGACACTGCCAAGCACTCAAGGATAACAGGAACAAGCCAAAACACCACAGGTTAAACTATCACACCACCACACCTGGAGATCTCAAAAAAAAAAAAAAAAAATCCTTATGAGTGCCAGAAATATTTATAGTTCCTGATAATAGTACGACCTGATGTAAGTACACAACTGAAAATCTATTCAGCACACAATATATGTCTCCATCTTGCCCTATGGGAATAGTGTACAACTCTAAGAGCATCATGCACACACAACTCCACCCTTCCACAGGTGCTTCCTACCCAGTGTGATCTTTTAAAATACAGTTTTTAGAGCCTGGCAGAATATCAATAGCTTCAAAAAACTTCAAGAAAACCTCAGAAATTTGGGGAAAAGCAGAAGGCTGGGATTTAGAGTGAAACTTAAAAGTGAATGACCCCCACAAAAGATCACCCAGTTTCTTCTATCATCCATAATCTTCTTACAGAAAATACCAAGCTAGACTGTCCAAAAAAAAAACTTTCTACAGTGATATAAATGCTTTTTGTTTGCATTGTCTACCAGACAATGGTCACATGTGACTAATCAATCACATGTGGCAACATCAATCTAAATGGCAAAAAATTGGAAGCATTACCTCTAAAAACTGGAACAAGAGAGATGCCCTCTTTCACCACTTCTATTCAACATAGTCCTTAAATCTCTAGCCAGAGCAATTAGATGAAAGAAATTAAAGGGATACAAATAGGAAAAGAAGAACTCAAAACTATCATTATTTGTTGACAATATAGAGGATCCAAAAAACTCCACCAGAAAACTTTTATAATTAATGAATTCAGCAAAATAACAGGATATAAAAATCAATACCCATAAATTAAATGCATTTCTATACATCAGTGATGAATCCTCTAGAGAAAGTAGGAAAACTACCCCATTCACAATAGCCTCAAAAAAAACAAAACAACAACAAAAAACCTTGGGAATCAATTTAACAAAAGAGGTGAAAGACTTCTACAATGAAAACTACAGAACACTAAAGAAAGAAATTGAAGCAGACCTTCAAAGACGGAAAGATCTCCCATGCTCTTGGATAGGCAAAGTTAATATTGTCAAAATGGCCATACTACCCAAAGCGCTACACAGGTTCAGTGTGATTCCAATTAAAATCCCATCATCATTCCTTATAGAAATAGAAAAAACAATCATGAAATTCTTTTGGAAAAATAAGAGACCCAGAATATTCAAAGCAATCCTTATCAAGAAGAGTGAAGCAAGATGCATCATAATACTAGACCTTAAACTATACTACAAAGCTATATTAACAAAAACAGCATGGTATTGGCACCAAAAGAGGTATGTAGACCAACGGTACAGAATAGAAGACACAGAGACAAACCCACATAAATACATTCATCTCCTACTAGACAAAGACACCAAAAACATACATTGTAAAAAAGCTAGCCTTTTCAACAAATGGGCTGGGAAAACTGGAAATCCATATGCACCCAAATGAAATTAAACCCCTATCTCTCACCATGCACAAAACTCAACTCAAAGTGGATCAAGGAACTAGGAATTAGATCAGAGACCCTGTGCCTAATAGAGGAAAAAGTCAGCCTGAATCTTCATCATGTTGGATTAGGCCCCGACTTCCTAAACAAGACTCCTACAGTGCAAGAAATAAAATCAAGAATGAATAAATGGGATGGATACAAACTGAAAAGCTTCTTCTCAGCAAAAGAAACAATCAATGAAGTGAAGAGAGCCTACATTTTGGGAGCAAATTTTTGCCACACACATGTCAGATAGAGCACTAATCTCCAGGACATATAAAGAACTCAAAATATTTAACACCAAAAAAACAAACAACCCAATCAATAAATGGGCTAAGGATCTGAACAGACATTTCTCAGAAGATATACATTCGATCAACAAATACATGAAAAAACGTTCAAAATCTCTAGTAACTAGAGAAATACAAATCGAAACTAAGATTTCATCCCACACCAGTCAGAATGACAGTTATCAAGAATACAGACCACAATAGGTGTTGGCGAGGATGTGGGGGAAAAGACACATTCATACATTGCTGGTGGGACTGCAAATTGGTGCAGTCTGGAAAGCAGTATGGAGATTCCTTAGAAAACTTGAAATGGAACCACCATTTGACCCTGCTATCCCACTCCTCGGTCTATCCCAAAGGACTTAAAATCAGCATACTACAGTAAACAGCCACATCAATGTTCATAGCAACACAATTCATAATAGCTAAACTGTGGAAGCAACCTAGATGCCTCTCAAAAGATGAATGGATAAAGAAACTGCATATCTTCAGGTAAATGGATAGAGTTGGAGAATATCATGCTAAGTGAAGTAAGCCAATCCCCCAAAACCAAAGGTTAATGTTCTCTCTGATAAGTGGATGCTGATCCATAATGGGGAGTGGGGGGAACACATGTGTATGGGAAAAATGACGGAACTTTGATGGGGTGAAGGGGAGGGAGGGGTAGGGAGGGGCCATGGGGGCAGGAAAGATGGTAGAATGAGATGGACATCATTACCATAGGTAAATGTATAACTGCACACATGGTGTGATGCTACATCTTGTACAACCATAGAAATGAAAAGTTGTGCTGCAGTACAATGAATCAAAATGCATTCTGCTGTCATATATACCTAATTGAAATAAATAATTAATTTTAAAAATATTTGAAATGTAGCTCATGTAACTTAGAAACTGGGTATTTTACTTTAATTCATTTAAGCAGGTGCTCCCATAATAGGCAGTATCACTATGGATGATACTGATATTACATAACCTCATGGCATTAAATTAGAGTTTGTGAGTTCTTGTTTAATAGAAATCATATAAATATTAGAGTGACTTAATAGAAAAAGTTGCTGTTCAATTTGAAAAAAAATGTCAATAAGAAAAATTAATATTTATTCCATGAAGTATACTCCACTTATTTTCATACAATTTTACTTGTGAGGTTGACCATGTTACCCTGACTAAATAAGACAAAATTTATTAGACTTATTTCTTCCACATGCCTAGGTGAGTCAATTCTAAATAGCTTTAAACTTCTCTGCACAAAAGACAAACATTCTCTGATAGAGCTGATGCCAAACAGAGCCCATTCTGAAGGCTAAATTATATAGGACATTTAGATATTTTCCTTATCAAGTAGCTTAAAAGTGAAAAACAAAATACTTCTGTCAAGAATATGGTAGTCTACCGAAAACATGAATCATATCAAGAAATAAATTATTTGTGGTTTTCAAAAATAAGTAGCACATAGAGTGGCAACTCCCCAACCTTGTCCTTCTGCCATGACATTTCTGCCTTGCTTTGGGCCATGCCCTATGGAATTAAATGGTCATGGACTGAACTTCTGAAACTGAGTCCAAAATAAACATGTACTCCATTTAAAACAATAAAATAAAATAAGCAGCACATAAGTAGAAATCACAAGATTTTACAGTGGGAAAGAAAAAAGGAATAAAAGATAAAGCTGAAAAAAATCTTTCATATCCATTAAAAACTGCTGATATTTTGGCACTTATATCCTACCTTTTAATTCTCTATTATATTACTTAAAGTGCACAGTCATTGGAAAGTAGCAACCTTGAAAGTAGCAATCTTGAAAATTGAAGGCCTTAAGAAAAAAATCTGAACTACATGATTTAATAATATTTAATAATAATACATTTTTAACTTCAACTTTTAGATATAAGTAAATCTTTTAATGCCAATGTTAAGAGTTCCTTCCTGTAATCATTTTAATTGTTCACACAGTAGTTTACTAAGAATTGCAACTGTGTTCATAGGAATCCTGTGTAGGTTGATGGGAGAAATGCCTAACAGTTCTACGTCTCATGATTTAAAATTTCATTTAGGTTCTGAGATAAACTATCATGTTAAAGGTAAGTGCAGACAATTCATTATGAACACAACAGAAAATAATCATATTCAAAATGTGCTAAAATAAACCTGGCTTCAAACAGGGAAAAAATCACAGCACCTATAGACCTAGATACTCAAGATGATCACACACACACACACACACACACACACACAATTAAATACACATTTATATATAAGAAATACAAAGCAATTTATAGCAATTTATGAGTCATTCATAAGATGATTACAGAAGAATGTTTGTTGCTAGCATTTAGGAAATGCAAAAAAATAACTTGTGTGTGCATTTTACCATTCAAAAATAATACCACCTATAATATATTCTGAAATTTTTCTTGTGGGGCTATAGCACCCATAGCACATATTTTAATTTTTCTGAATCTAAATCTTTCAGAGGTTCCTTTTTAACTGAGGAGGTGACTTAGATCACAGTCACAGCAGTTTTAAAAAACCCATCCCTGAGGTACACCAATCCCCAAAGCATCTCAACACACTTATTTACACAAATGTATTTCAATGTTAATTCATCTCCCTATCTGTTCTTTTAACATGATGATAAAATGTGAAGTTTCAGTGCATTAAAAAAAAAAAAAAAAGGAAAAAAGAAAAAATGTCCTAAGATACTGTTGAATTTTCTTAGAAGTCCTGAAGGAGTTAATCAGGAAAAGAAAGATTTCAGAAGTCTCATTTTTAACTAATAAAAATTCAGCTGATGGTATACAGAATGGGGTTCAGAACTCAGAATGGGGTTCAGCACTCTCTAGGGCACTAGTGAAACATAAAGTTAAGAATAAGACTACTCCCAAACACAACTATTCAGAATAAAAATAATGCAGCATGATAAACACGGATTACTACTTTGAAAAGTATTGATTTATTTCACACTATCGCTATACTGTATATAGGTAATGTTAATAGTTTTTTGGGGACACAAATGCTCTCAATGAAATCCTTTAATATGAAAGAAAATGATGAAACTCCACTCCCTGGAATGGTGGCAACTGACATCATGTGACATCCATGTGCTGGTGATGATGCTGTGTCAGGTGCTTCCATAATGCCTACAATCCCCAAAGAGTTATTCTTACCTTTACTAAACTATGTGATTAATAAAGAAAAAAGCAATTATATATTATTAGAGTTTTCAGAATACTTTTCCAGTAGTTACAAGGCCAGAAATCCAGATCTCAAGGTATAAAAAAGAAAATAGGTATACCTGCAATGGATATCAACTCTCCCCAAAACCTTGGGTGAGCAGACAAGTAGGAGCTTATGAATAGGGTGAGAAGTCAAGGAAAGACTAAATAAAAAGAAGGTAGATAAGGAGGAATGAGGAGGCCCCCTTCCTCAACAAAAGGAAGCAGAAACACTTTTGAGGTTTGAAAGATGAAAGTGGAAGCCCTTATGTCAGCCCCAACTGTTTTTCCTATGAAGCATCAGGAAGGAGAGTGGCTAAGTATGCCAGAGACCAGAGTGGGTGAGGAGAAGAGAGACGATTCAGTAACCTGAGGAATGCAGTGGCTGCTAGCATTCAAGAAACAAGACTGTTTATGGGACAGGTGTGGACCTCAAACCCATGGATTCCATGTCTTCTACCATCTATATGTACAAACACCAAGAAAGTAAGGCATTTTTCTGGGTAGAAGTAGACTCATTATTAAAAATAGTCAACTGAAGAATTAAATTAAAGTATATGCCTGGATGGCAGGTTTAGGACAAGTACAGGATCAGAGTTGGCAGGAAGGCAAGTTTCAGAATTTGAAGAGGCAGATGTGTCCATGCAGCCAATCAATCACAGATACCCTCTCACAGTATCTTTAGTTTGGAGGATGCTACACAAACACGGCAGGGATTCCACAGGCCAGCCGGTTCAACAGTCCCTTCCTGCTGCAGACTACTTTTAAAAGTCTTATTTGGATGTCAGTCCAAAGCACAGAGAACAAGACAGAAAGAGGAATTGAAATATTTAAAGGAAAGCAACTCAATGAACTTTTTCATTCTTGTAAGTGCGGACCAAATGCTCTCTCTTTACTGTTCTTCACACTGGTGTTCTAGCATTTGACTGCTGAAACAACCACAAGTGCATAGGGACTCTCTCTGCCTATCAATGCACTCAGTAGAAAAATCATAGAAGCTGCCAACCCTTTAAAAAAAAAAAAAAATCACCCAACTATGAAAAATAGTAAATCTCTAAAGACCTGACCACTCTCCAGAATAAAAGCAAGAGGCAGAGTAACAGAAAGATACCTACCCCATAAGGCGGCACATAGAATCTCTGAGTTAAACCTCTTCTTGTATTTGCGAATCTCAGGGGTGTCACTCTGTGGCCTAGTATTGGTGGGGTTAACATTGACCACTGAGCCCTTCCGTGTAGGATCTTGCCTTATGGCTTCTGGTCTCATTCCATCACAGGAAAATCCCACTGAAACACAGTATGATTGAAATTATTTTTTGTATACACATCCACAACCATGCCTTCCTTCCTCTCTCACTATACCTCAAGTAAATATTCATACGCCATAAATGATACTTTGTCAAGAAAAAAATGTTTTTGTAAGAAATGCAAACAGAAAAAGTAAATGCCTATGCAGTTCCCTGTGAGTTAAGGCAATGCAAGGGAGCTGGGAGGTTTCTGCACCCAAGGCCTGGCCCTGTGCACAACCCTCCTGCTGTGCCTAAGCCACTTGAAAGATCAACACTAAGTGAACAAGTCTCTTTTGTCAGCTACTTTCTTACTGCTGCTATACTTACCCACAGAAGTCACTGTTGTCCCACTAGATGGAGAAATCTGTAGTAATCTGGGGTCTATAAAAGGTGTAAAGGAGGAGGAAGATTTGTGTTTCTGGAGTGTGCTACTAGCGGACTGTGTCTGCAATGTAAATTTCAATTTCATTAATACAAATGACATTTTAAAAGTGAACATAAAAACCACCACCACCACCAACAACAACAACAAAAAGCCCCACACATATTTAAGTCTACTTTGGTATACTGCACTATTTCCCAATCCAAACCCTACAGACAAAACTTCCCACAGACATACTGCAGTGAGCCTCCATGTGGGCAGGCATACCCCTGAACAGATGTTTTCGCCTGCAGCCAGTGGGGAAATCCCATCTCTTTCAGAGATGTGCACCCAGGGAGCCATGCCACAAGCTAATAATAAAATCTATATTTCATGCTCCTGTTTTTATTTAAATTAAATAATTATAATGTAAACTCCTAATAGAGGCCTGAAATGTTAATTTCAATTCACTAATTTCCAAATTTATTCCCCTGCCTATTAAAGTCCAATTAATCTATGCTGGAAATCTGGCAAACCTTAATTTTGTTTTATTTATTTTAAATGGAGCCTCTTGCCAGAAAGTTACAGAAGCTTTGGCTGCCATCATTTTAGGCGCATCATCATTAAATCCACACCAAACAGGCTCATTAGTGAAAGGTGCTAATGATGAAATAAGGCATATCCTTTCCATCTTTTAGGAACACTAGTGTTTTGGTTAATAATGTAACTTAAGACCCCCCC
>NW_026000022.1:4129939-4145817 GCF_001458135.2 Marmota marmota marmota
AAAAAAAAACCCACAAAGGAAGTGAAACAATTGTTAAGTGAAAATGTAATGACAATTAAAAACAAAACAAACAGGAAAATAAACTTGCCAGTTTAGTGAGTTAAGGGTTATAGTAAAATACAGTAAAATGGTGCAAAGTGTAAAATATAAGGAGGAATGCAAGTATAGGTGAGATACACATCCCAGGAGCAAAAAAGAACATGTCTGATCAAGTGCTTTTGTGCTTTATCATTTCACTCCCTCTTTGGGCATCTAAAGTCACCATTCTTATAGCCCAGGCTTTCCTGAGCTCCCCACCTGACACAGGTGGCACCTCACAGTCTTTCCTCCTGCCCCATGAGTCAGTGGCCAACCCAGCTGGTGGCCAATCGGATGCTGAGCCTCCTCCTCAGGGAGAAGATTTTTCTAATTCTTTCTAACAAAGGAATGAAAATAGGAGCAGCAGTCAGGTAAGTGTTTATATTAATGAGACTGGCTGAAGCTACATGTTAGTTCAACTTCCCTGAATTCTTAGGTAAATGCATTTAAACCTAATCTCCTGTGAAGTCAAATTACTTATTTACACGGTGCTCAAGGTGTACTCTGTAACTGCACTTAGCCTGATTCTGTTCAAAGTGCAAAGAATCACCCAGCTAGCACCCAGACCAAGTAGCACAGCCACACCACACACACAGGATTTCCCATACAAAGTCTTAAATTAGAAGCTCTCACTCTCCTTTGTCCTTGCTTAACATCCTAATTTTCTATGTTTCCCCCAAAAGCATTTGGCCTTCTATAACACTTTGAGTAACTGTGAATTTCAAGGAAAGAAAAGCCTTTGAAAAGGGCTGGTAAAAACAAGTAAGAATACCAACCAACAACCCCCACCCTCCCAGCAAAAAGAAAACAATCCAGGCCTGTTTGAAGGAGATTCCTTCACAAGATAACCAGTTTCCTCAGGTAAGGCCTAGTCTGCTTAACCAAATTTTCCTATACTATATTTACTGCATAAAAAGAATGAAAAGGGAAGTTTCCACAAATGACTATGAGAATTTCATGCCAAATACATAATGGATCTGAGAACACAGCAATCATTTATTTAGATTTAAAAGAAAATAAACTGAATAAAGAAAGCCATGCAACTATACTTATCTAGAGAAAGTAAATAGTGAACTGGCAAGTTTGGAGGGAAATCAATCTAGGGTTAAGGGATTTGTATTCAGATCTGAAACATGTTACTTGGGAGTTGGGGAAGAGGGTAGGTGACAGAAGAAAGCAAGGGAAGGGAAGGGAAGAGGGTGTTGGAAAGGTCTCCTTTGCAAACTAGCTCCTAGGCAGTGCTGGTCTAACCCCAGGAAAGCAGCCAGCTGTGGTGTGAGACATACCTCATTAGCAGTGAGCTTGTCCTGGGGTGTCTGTGGGGACATGGTGGGTGTCGGCTGGCTGGAGGATGGGGAGGAGGAGGTGGAGGAAGTGGAGGAGGAATGGCTTTGCTGTAAGAGATCTGGCAAGAGGTGAATGCGACCGGCAAAGCCATTGCTCTCATGATGGCTGGCACGCTTTTGGTCAACTGTACTCTGTAGAAAAAACAGGCACACTGGTCTCGCTCAAGCGCTGCTGACATTGCCTACGACCCTACTGATAACTGCTTTGTTTTAGGTGCTGTGTGACTTTTCAAACTCTGTTAAAATACCAAGGGAAAACCAAGGAAATTAGCCGGACTTGCTCACACTTGCTCACCAAATGCCTAAGCTGAGCCAACAGAATTCAAAGTGCCTCCTCTGGTGGCCACACAGCTCTAGCAGTTGATTCTTCCATCTGTTCCACGCAGGGCACTCACTTCTTACAAGACTACTACCCCTTTTGTTCTTTGTAAATCTTTGTCTAAAGTTCTTTAGAGTACCCGGTGGCTTCCCTGGTCTTTTCCACGTTCCTTCTACTTTCCATCCAAATGCATTGCCGTAGCATGAAACACACTGAGGCAAGTCCCAAAGACTAGCAGGGTGCCCTGTCCTGTTTCAGTGAGGAGCATATCACTTGGATGAAGAAGGTCTAAGCTAAGAATGAACAGAGAGTTGTACGACACAGCGATCCAAACTGAGCACATCTGGTGGTACACATTTAATTCTTCACCTAGTGGGAAAACTAATATTCTGGAGCACAGAAGAGAGACCTCCTGACCCGTGTGCCCAAGGCTCCACGGGACTGGAACGAGGTTCATCCCACCCACCTTGTCCACTCCTTCTCAAGGTCTGTGCCCTTACTCATTCAAGGTTTGTGCCCTTACTCTTTGACACCCTATGACTTTTCTACTGCTCAGACACAGACTGTGAGACTCAGCGTGGTGCTTGGATGAGGGCTGCCACAGGCATGCAGAGGAGCAGCAATGTGGGGTGGAGGACTACCGGCTACCTTTGTGGCATGCAGCACACACCTGCCTCCCTAGCCCCAGACACACTACTCTCAGGGTCTTGTTAACATGAAAACAGATGATGATGCAGAAACAGCATGAGTGAGTGAATGAGCAAGTGGGTTAATGACTATAGGAGAAGCTTAGCCTCTGACAAGGAGGATAATGGTACCTGGCGGACAATCAATGTGCCCTCCTTGGATGGAGTCATGGCTGGTTCACTTTCTACATCATCATGGACAATCATGGTTTTCACAGATTCTGTTTCACCATTGCTCAAATTCAGAGATGACCTAAGGAGACAAAATCCAGAAGTGAAGGACTCTATTCCCACAAGTCGAAGATATCCTATTTAGAATTTTTACCTTCTCAAAAGTCAAAACGTGAGATGAGGCTACAGTATAAAGTCTACTGAAGGAAAGCAAGAGTTTAGCTTTGTCCCTTCAACAAAGAATTCTCCTGCTGTGCATTTTTGCATGAGCAAAAAGTTAGAAGGAGTTCTTATAGTTAATTTGTTATTCAACTGAAATTTCCTTTTTATCAAATCATTAAAGAAAAAAAATAAAGCATATGTTGGGATGTTGAGGGAGGCACTGACATGCACACATACAGAGATAAAGGGGGAAAGCCCAAAAGCTGTTTGCTGCTTAAGCACTGAAACTACATATTAATGCTCACAAAGTCTATGAGCATTAATAAGTTGGGGAAAACTGTCTGGTTGCCACTGGGAAGACCATCCTAAAATATGCTAAGGACTGACGCTGCTCTGGTGTCCTCTGGTCCTGAGGTGGACTCGTCAGCCCCCTCCTGTTCCACGTCGTCATCCTCCTCATCGGTGGTCCCTGACTCCTCACTGGAGGAAGAGTAGTCCGTCACCTTGTGAGGTGGCCGCACATCTTCCACTGCTCGAAGCTCTTTGGCCAATGCAGTCAGATCCTAATGCACAGGGCAGAAAAGAGTGAGTTAGGCAAAATGGGGAAGGTGGTAAGAAAACACAAAAGACAGAGGTTTTTCATTTTAAATCTCAATGAACAGTCACAATGTCAGTTTTATAAAACTAATTTTCTATTTGCCAGTTTTATACAAAGTTAAGTTTTTGTAATTTTTGATATGAAAGGGAAAGAAATAAAAATAGACTAAAAAATAGAAAAGAACAAAAAAAGTCAAGAATGTTGCAGAAAATTCGAATCTTACAACAATGTAACAATCTGCTTATAATAAGATGACCGTATTTTTTTGTTGTTTTCAGATATAAGGCAAAACTCCAGATCAACCAATGTACACAGAAAGATCGTTGATCTCTGTTATAAAGACATCTACATATATGACAAAAATGTTCTTTTAAGGGGACAATCCAGAGAGCAAGCTTCTAGTTAAAGCAGGTTTTTATTTAAATTTTTCCTCCAATTTTTAAAAAATTTTCAAGCCAACAGAAAAATGAGAGTTGAAGTGAGGACCAGTGTGATATTTTCCTGTTAGTAACTTGCCGCATTTCTGAAAAAAGTTCACAACTATGAAGAGAGAAAGCAATGACCTCTCATGTGCTGTGGGCAGGAAGGCAAACAGGGCAGGCTTCCCACTAACCCCTTTTCCCAGCCTTACCCACATTTCCCCATTCATAC
Source organism: Marmota marmota marmota (assembly GCF_001458135.2). Lineage (NCBI taxonomy): Eukaryota > Metazoa > Chordata > Mammalia > Rodentia > Sciuridae > Marmota > Marmota marmota. Next base: position 4,133,951 of record NW_026000022.1, read on the forward strand.
CACTAGCGAAAGTGAACAGAAAGAAAGAAAAAAAAATCCATATTAAAATTTATTCAAAAAGGGCTTCATTACACTTTAATCTAGACTTTTTTATAGACATTTTAATATTCATATCTTTAAAAAAATTTTTAGTTGTTGATGGGCCTCTATTTTGTTCACTTATTTATACAAGGTGCTGAGAATCGAACCCAGTGCATCACACATGCTAGGCAAATGCTCTACGACTGAGCCACAACCCCAGCCCTCAAATTTCTTAATGTAATTTTTTTTGCAAGGGAGGAGTCCTTTTGCAGAGAATAGAACTCTGGGGCACTCAACCACAGAGCCATTATCTCCTGCCCTATTTTGTATTTTATTTAGAGACAGGGTCTCACTGAGTTGCTTGGCACCTCACTTTTGCTGAAGCTGGCTTTGAACTCACGATCCTCCTGTCTCAGCCTCCCAAGATGCTGGGATTACAGACATGCGTGCCACCACACCCAGCCTCTCAATCTAATTTTTAAGAGTTGATTACTATATTTATACTCCATATTTTTATGCGAGTCCAAATTTTATCTTTTTACTTGGGAATTTTAAAGGAGTATTTTGTTTTGTTTTTAAAGCAGGCCATGTAGCTGTTTTTTTTTATTTTTTTATTTTTAGTAGTTTCAACTTAGTTTTCTTCCTTCCTACTGATGAGAATATGTTTCTTATCTTTGCGCTTAAGCTTCTGAACAGGGATCAAGAGTAGGGCTATGAGTCTACTTAACTGTTGTGATTACAAGTTGTATGTAGCCTTTTATAGTTGCTTAAAAAGCTATATTAAATAATACTAGATGCATGAAGCATGTTTTGTGCATTAACAAAGCTGAAGTCATTAAGTTTAAGGCTTTTATCTCCTAGAAAAGATCAAAAAGGCAAGGTGAGGAAGGAGAAGGAATGTAGCTCAAAGGTGAGCTAGTTAGAGTCGTTCGGAAAGCTGGCTCTGAGGCTGAGCTCTTCAGAGACAGGGCTTACCACTTCGCCCTTCAGGACAGCAGCAGTTTCATGGAGTCCAAGAAGCCATCATTGATGAAGAGTACACAGAAGAGGGAACATGGCAGAAAGAAGGGTATGGGGAAGAAGTACAGAAATCAGTTGAAGCAGGAAAACAAAACTTAAACAGATCTGAAACTCCACCACACCCCCATAGTTACATGGCCAGTGAATGAGACAGGGAGCACAGGGGAAGTACGTGGAGCAGTCCCAGCCATCATCATCCCAGGGACTGAAAGCCAGAATTTAAGCAGCCAATGAGTTTAGGAAGGTGAATCAAACAAATTTAGTCTAAAAACCAGCACTGTCAATGATCAAGTCATGAAGAATAAGTGAAGTTAATGCCAAGCAAAGCAATATAAAGGCTTTTCTTAAAATGAAATTTAATTAAGTAAAAACTACACTTTGTTCCGTGTTTCTTTGTAAAGATGACTGAACACAAAGTGTACAGTTGAAACACTAGAAAACAGACTTCATTCTATACTGAGGACATTACATAGGAAATAAATGCCTAAGGGAGAAGCACAACTGTATCTGGGTATAAGACAGTGCAATTCCTCACATCTGGGAAGAGCTCAAAAGAAAAAACTGCAGGCCTCTCAAACACTGTGTGTGCATGTGAGTGTGCGCATGAACAGCTGAAAATCCAGTCCAGGGCCTTGTGCATACTAAACACATGGCTCTGCCACTGAGCTATACCCTGAGCCCCTCAACCATATTTTTAATAGAAAGATCTCACTTAAGTCTAAAGTAAGCAAGACTCATTTTATGCAATCCTTACAGCAGGCTTGACAGGTCTAAACACTTCCTTTTTATCTTCAGGTTTTTTTGCTGCATTTTCAAGGCGCTGAGATGGAGAGCCTTCAGACTTGGATGATGCTGTTAAGTTCAAAAGAGACAAGAAAGACACATATAAACATAAGATGTATGTCACTGAGCTGTCCCAACTCACACAGTCTTCAGTTTCTCCCCCTTTTCTACTGCCCACTTCTATTAGCCCCACTCATGCAAGGTCTGAACTCAGGGCAAAAGGGAGATCCGAAGGCAGTCTGGTATCTTTCTAATGCCTTATTCAGAATTCTCCATCAGCATACACTACTGAATGTATGCACCAAATTAATACCTTACGTCAAGAACACAGTGGAGGCAGTTTTCACTACTATGATATCATCAATAATACTGGGGAGAGCAATGGCCCTGGAGCTCATATTGGAAAAAAGGGGTTCAAATGGCAGCTTAGACATTTAGTTATGTTGGACAAGTCAGTTAATCACATTCAATTGTAAAGTGCTGTCAGTGATAAACACGTGTAAAGCTCTCAAAATTTAGCTCTGTGATTAAATTATGATGTCTATTTTTGTCATTAGCAACCTATACTAAGGCACTGTTTCATGACATGCAAACCATAGATTTTTCTTATCTTTCTTCTTTTTTTTTTTAAAACAAATGAAAGCCTTTCGATATAATGATCATAGCCCAGGGTTGTTCACAAGGAAAGAGCAAAGGAGAAGCAGCCTACATCTCACTCTGAAGCGTTCCCCAGAGCCGCTCTGAGACCCAGGGTGGGACCCGGGCTGGGATCCTGAATTGCTGGACCCTGAGGAGCTGCCACTGCCTGGCCTGGGCACCAGCTTCTCCACTCTCTCCCACAGGAGCCTGGGCTCAATACTGCTGTTAGAAAGAAAAGACAACAGCTAATGCATCATCCCAAGACATAGTACCAAATGACAATCATATGCTTGAATTGTGAAAAGTAGGGATGAGAGAACAGCCTTAGACAACATTTCACATTAAATTCTCCAAAAGTTGTAGTGACTTTATTCATGGATTTTATCTTGGATATCTTAACCAACCAAAAATGCTAGCTAATTCCTATTCTTAAAACCCCTAAACTCCTCATTCAGGTCTGAAACAAAATGTGACTGTTCAGTCTAGAAACATCACTACTCTGTCATTGCAAATTTAATTCAAGTCTTAATATTATGAAAAACTTTACTTATATAATTATAAACACACTTATCTCTTGCAGCTCTCATACCCTAAACTTTCAAAGTACACTTCTTTAACTGAGCTGTTTGGGGAATATTACTGAAAGCACAGGCTGGGATGGATTTCCTGCCATAACCAGACAGACTCAGAGCACACATTTGCTGGGTAAAGAATTCATAACACAGACACAGTCACAGAACACCACAGCCCTCTCTGATCATAAATACTACGGGTTCTCTGAAGATCCTTGGTTATTATCCATCTCCCCACTTCAAGTTATACCAAGGCTGGGCACATGCAAAAGGCCAGCCTTAGAAAGGCTCAGTAATGACCAGTTATAAAACACTCAACAAAATCTCTCACCTAGCATAATGCTGGTCAAGGAGCTTTCTGCAGTGATGAAACTGTTCTACATCTGAGCTGTGTAGTATTCTAGCCCCTAGCTACATCTAGCTACATGTAGCTACAGAGCACTTGAAAGGTTGCTGATCCAACTAAGGAAATGATGTATTAGTTTTATTTCATTTTAACTAAGTTAAATTCAAATTTAACAAGCCACACATGGCTAACAGCTACTACACTGGTGCTTTAGAACCAGAAAGCCGTATTATTTGGTTAATTCACTAGACTGTCAAATAACCATTGGCTATCTTTAGTTGCCTATCTATGATTTCTACACTATTCCACAGGACTTAAAACTTTCTTTGGATAGAAAACTCCATAGATTACATATCTCTTAGAACTTCTTTCTCTTCTGACAGTTCCTCCTTTTAATCAGGGTCAGTTAGTTTTAACTTCAAAATTACTAAAATACACACCCAGATTCCAACCCTCTTTTTACTCTAGATCAAGTTGATGTTATTCATGTTTGTGAATAAATATTTATATAGATCTATCTGTGTAGATCTACATATATTTAAATCTCTTTGCCTGAGAATATCAATGTTTGTGTTTTTATTAAAACAGACAACATAAAACTATAGGAGAAATGCACTCTTCTTTTACCTGGTGGAGTTTCTCTGCCCTGCTTGGCTATTTTGCTGTCCACTGCCCTGCAGTGGGGAATCCCGACGGGACAGAACAGGGGAGCGAGATGTTGTTCTCACAGGAACCTTTAGGTAGAAAATATAGCAGTTAAACTATAGAAAACCTGAGGTGGAGAACAAAGATCTCCCTACCAAATGTATTTTTAAGATAGTCATCAACCCACTCACTCCCTCCCTAATCTTCCTCTGGTCCTTCACTGGTTTAGCCAAAAGCATCTAAGGAGCCAGGACAAACAGCCCTGCTGTGCTCCTGCAACAATTAAATGATGTTTAGACTAAAGCTGCTGGCAGGGGACATACAAGAGCACTTTGCTGAGATAACATGAGAATCAGGAAAACAAGTTCAAGGAAATCAAATAATGGTCTTCAAATCGATCAGCAGAAAGCAAAGATTGGCAAGAAGCAAGGAAATATTCAGAAGAAGCAAATTCCAACTGGAAGAAAATTACATTAAAATGTGCCCTTTTGTTTAATTGTACCATTAGGTAATTACCCCCACCATCCAAAAATAAAAATAAAAAAACCTAAATTTTGAAAAAGAAAAACATTTTCATTGAGATTTGCATGTTAATCTTCATTAGAAGACCTTTTCTGAAAGTTTTGATATTGGTCAATTTTAAAATAATGTTGTATAGCCTCTTATAAACCTATGAATTATGATTCTATTTGTTCTAGAACCATATTCTTTAGAGTCTTCTCTGAATCAAATTTTGCTTTCTTATGTTTAAGTACAGAGTTAACAACAGCAAAAAAAGCTAATTGGCCACTGACTAAATATAACTGCCTAATTATAAAACTTGTTCCCCACGGTAAAAGGCTCCTTTGAAATTTCATTGCCCCTTTAATTCTGGTGAAATCACCATAACCATTATTAAAATAAATATTTTTAAAATAATAAAAAGGAAAAAGCAGCATACATCTGTCTTTCTGCTCCTTACCCTTGGAGGCACCTCGTCACTGTCTGATCTAGACCAAGCCTTTTGGGTGGGGTCAGGTACCTCTGACTTAGAGTCAGAGCTCTGACTGAGCACCTCACTGCGGGAAGGTGGACATGGGTCCTGAGAACGAAGATGGTGGTGTGCAAATTTGGGAGGAGAAGGGTCACTGAAGGAATGGGATCGCGAGACAGGGGAAACATTGTTCTTGAGAGATGCCAGGTGGGACCACTGTACCTTACAAGAAAACAAAACACAAAACATTCAATGCGTTCTGCATAAAACTGGCTTTTCTGGTCAATACCAAATCCAAAGTAGGAACTGGCAAAAGTGGAATGCAAGTTGGGGCAGTATAATACAAGGTAACAGGGCAGTAAATCAGTTACAGGTCTAAATGAAAATGTGATCTGGGGAAAACAGTATGTTGAAAGAACAAATGTACATTTAATAAGGAAAACTCCTACTATCCAGACAAATGTTACAGATAGCAGTAAATGTCAAGATTTATAGGCCTGAAGTGGGGCAATGGACTACATGCATATTGATGTCAAAGCAGATACTAGAGAGGCAAAGAAAGGCAGAAAATAGATCTCAAGATAAACACTGTTTAGGCAAACCCACCTACTGTCCTCCTCATACCACCTGGCAGTGTTGAGATTTCAGACCAAGTAACAATACAACACACTGAATGAGCAAAGACAATCCCACCACCTGTTTTGAAAGACTATAACTTAAAAAAAAAAAAAGCCAACTTTGCAAATTTATCAACAATTTTTCTTATTTCTTCCCAGGGCTTAAAATACTCATACACCTTCACACTAGTTCTAAAAAGAAGAATGTGATTTCTTTAAGAACATTTAGTACTAGGGAAATCCCTAAAATGTCTGCTATTAGAATACTCCTCTTGGCAATTCGAGAATTGTGACAAATACTTGTCAGCTGAGTTTATCTGGGTACTTTTAGAGTAGGAAAACAGTCTCTGATAAAACCCATAAAATATTTTCACTAAATATAAACCTCATTCTTTAAAAATAATTGTTCCACATTCAACTTACATAATTGTAGCTACATATCTATTTTCTCAATGTATTTAATGAAAACAGAAAATACCAAATCACAACTTGTTTAACCTCTCAAGTATAAATAAGATGTAGAGTTAGTTCCATGTGTACAATATCTATAATTTACAGGTAAGCTTAAAATAATCCCAATTATTGGTTAATCCCAGACTTCTAACATGTTTGAGATTTTCAGGGGAAAGCATACAAATAAAATTTTTACCTGAAATTATAATCAATAATAGGGTTTAAAAGAGCCCCACATGAGTAAATTCTCCCCCTAAGAATTCGTCATAGGTATTTGCTTCAGCCAAAATCAACTTCAAAATAGGAAGAAAGGAGTATTTCCATACAGTTAATTAATCATGAAGTAACTATTCAATAATTAAACTAAACATGAAATAACTCAGGAACTCTTATATTATACTGTTAGGGGCCAAACAGATTTTCCATTTGTGTTAAGCCTAATTTCCAGAACTGAAGCTTTTATTTTCTACTCTTCAAATCTATCTGTGCTGGGAAAGTGCCAAGTTGTTAAAGTACCATCTAACCTAGTCGACTTGCCCCTCTTCTTTTACCTCTGTTTTCCTCTTTCCTGTCTTTTCCTTTTCATCCCTTATTCTCCTTGCAGACAGGCCAGCTCCTCTGTTGATCCCATGTAAATCCTCCTCACCCACACACCACTGTCTTTGCCTCAGTTGTATTCTTCTTTCTTTTTGTTAACTCCTCCTGGCTGCAGTTCCCCCGCATTGTTCAAGGAGATTATTTACTGTGTATCACTCTAAAGCTATCAAGTAAATGTGTTTTTCAGAACATTACTGCTACTTCCGTCTCAAGAACACAAACTTTTGTCCCCTACACACACAAATCCCCCTGACAAGGACACCCAGGCTTAGGAACCTGAGTTCCCAACATTTTGGATTCCACAGTACCAAGGGAGAAATGTCTAAATGTCAGCTATTTTCAGGGAGATAGCAAAATAAGTGTTTCAGGGCTCTCTGAGATCTCTGGCCTAGGAAATTTTTGCTGTTCTACAGCATAGCAACTTGATATTAAACCCAGGGCTTCCAACATGCTAGGCAAGGAATGCATTCCCAGCCCCTTTTATTTTTTACTTTCAGACAGTCTAAGTAGTTGAGGCTGGCCTCAAACTTCTGATCCTAGAAGCCTCAACCACTAGACTGCCTGAAAGTAAAAAAATAAAAAGGGCTTGGAATACATTTTGCCTCATGCAAGGATCAGAATTACAGGTATGCACTACTGCACCCAGCTGCAGCTTTTCTCTTTAACCATATACACTCAGACCAAAGGTGCTCCCTCACCCAGAAAAGGCAGAATGGCCTAGATGGCCTAGAGAAATTCATGCCCAATCTGCTGTATCATAAATCAAAGGGATCTTGAACCTTTTGAGAATCTGATAAAAGGCCCTTTTCAAGAAATACATGCATATTTAGACAAAAACATCTGCACAGAATTTCAGGAATATCACTGGCTCCTTAAGGTCCACTCAAAGCAATGGGTAGGAGCCAGGGGTCACACAGCAAACACTTTTAAAATGCTTGGGAGAAAAGGTTCTGGTTCTTCTCTTCATGTGCTTATAATATTAACCTTCTAAAAACTAAACTAAAAAGTCTTCTTGTTTTAGAAAGAGAAGGAGGCATTTCATATCTGAGGGAAGGCAAGAAAAAGAAATTACTGACTCTAAATATCCTTACTAAGTTCAACCAAAATCCTTTAAAAAAAGGTTTCCTTTTTTCCTATCAATTAGAGACTCTTGCTTATCTTTTTTTTTTCTTTTTCTTTTTTTTTTTTTTTAAAGTTTGTCACTTAGTAACAAACTAAGGGTGGCTGTTATAAGAAGGCCCAAGGCCCAGCGAGCCACACAAGTTTCCTCCACCACAGAAAAGCTGGCTGTTGCTACCTGTGGCTCCGCTGGTCTCTGCAGGGCAGGATGCACAGACTCGGAGTTGCCATTGGAAAAAGACTCTGATCGAGAAGGCACTGGTGGCTCCAATACTCTGCCTGTCTGCTTAGACTGGGCCTCAGGGGAGCTGTGGTTAGTTTTCCTAAATCTATCTTCCACCTGCAGCAGAGAATTAGAAGACATAACTCTGTGTTAGTAGGGAAAAGCAGAGATGTCAAAGAAAGTCTGAAAGTGGAAGAACTCTAAAAAGAAACTTTCTGGTATTTTTTTCCCTCAGCTATATGAAAAGAGAAACGCAGTTTGATGGCAAAAAAAAAAAAAAAAAAAAAAAAAAAGGCAGATAGAGCAGGGCTGGGATTTGACTTAGGAAAAGTACTTATGAAAATAAAAATTAAGCACTGCAGCCTCTAAGATCTCTGTGCCCAGGGCTTTAGGATTATACATAATGATAAGCTAGAGGGAAAAAATCTGTCAAAACCAACTAACCCAACAGATTAAAGACTATCATCAGGAATCCAAAACATATTTCATTCCTCAGAAAATAAAGGCATTTCAGACAGAGCCATTTCATTCCTCAAAAAATAAAGAGCATAACACTTTCAGACCAAGCATAACACTTGTTAGAACTGCTACTTCTGAGAACAGACAACAGTGGAAGGATGCCACCTACAGGCAGGAAGGAACTCAACTTGTGGAAACACACCAGTCCCACCTGCCCAACAACCCAGAACAGGGTGTACTTTGCTGCATCCAATGCGAGGTTCGGTTTAGCCCAGAAGTATCAGTTGATTCAGTAACATACAGGCCTAAAGGCACTCTTCCTCCTGGTATTAGTTGTGGAGAAACAGTAAACCAAGACTACCATTTCTCTTGTTTACATTTTAGAGAATGATTCTGCATAAAATCAATCTTCACTTAGTTTAGCTTTCAATTCTTAAGATCTGTTAACTAAGGTACCCTGGTCCTTTATAGAAAAAGCACAAACCAGATAGGAGAGCTTGGACATTTACATCCTCTGCCAGCTAGAAAATAAAGGTGGACTATCAGCTGATCTTAAGAAGACTTATTCCACCATTAACACTGTACTACTCCAAACAGTCAGTAGATTACTTTCCAGAGTAGGACCAATGTCTAAGCAAGCAAGAAGGAAGATACCTCACGAGTTCTGTCAGCAGGCTCATAGTGGGACTTGGGCTCTGGGGTGTGGTAGCTGGGTTTGCTCCTTTCCTGTTGTGCCAGCGGCTGCTGCTGCGGGAGCTGCGGATGCGGCCTCCTGTGGTCATGCTGTAGAGACAGGAGATATGCTTGTTCTTGTTGCAACTGCCTCTGGAGCCTCTCTGCCTGCCGGTGCTCCTCCATCTCCCGCCATCGGCACTCCTTGGAGAGGGAGAGGATAACACTAAATCTATGGGACACTGAAGAGCTCGCCTCTTCTCTGGATTTGTGCTTGACTTCCCCCCCCCCCACCAAGACAATCCCCTGGCCTCCCTCTTGTTTTATAACACAGCAAAATGGCTGGGATCTTAAACAGAATATTACCTGTGGAGAAATATGATGGCTCTTGTTAAGTATAACATCATTGGAGAGCATGAGAGAATTCAATTTAATGTTGATTTCAGTAGTGTGTATACTAGGTATAAATCCTACAGCATAAGCTGCATGTTCGCTGAATGTCAAGTCCTGTTCAACACCTTGTGTAGCTACTAAACAAGAACAGTTACTACCTAACAGTGACTTACTAATGGGAAGTAAATGAATAAATAAAAGCCACCTTGCACTGTACCCAAGCAGTCTGACCATAAAGGATGTCTCCATTTGAGCCTGGCTGCCCAAGGCAAAACCAAAAAGATCTGGCAATCACCACAGCTTGACAACTTGGGGAAGGGACAAACACGTCCTAGTGCTAGGGAACAGGACAGAGGTGGGGCGTTACCAGTAACATGGCCTGCTCCTGGAGCAGCTGCTGCTGAAGGATTTCCAAGTGCCGCTGCTCCTCTTCTAGCTGTCGCCTGATATACTCCTGTCACACAGAAATTACCCAGCAATCAATTTATCCAAAAGAAAAGTATTAGATCAACCTGCATGGAGCACCAAGAACTGCCACTCCAATCATCTTTGTGATAATTCACTCAGTGATAAATACCTAATCTAAAAACACTCTATTGCTAAGGATTTTCTCAAGATTTTCAAATTGACCAGTAAGATCTCAAAGACTTTTATACATTCCAATGATATATACGAAGGTCACTGAGGCGTTTCTGTTAGGACACCACTATCATATACAATGAAGAACTTTAGAGGATGCCATCCTCTTATAGATGATAGACTCCAGAAAAACTAAAACTAGGAAAATCAGAAGGTTCTAATTAATAAAAGTCTGCTTATTAATTATGATTTAATACAAGAATGGCTCGTCAATTTTTGAAACCTAAAACCAAAAACTGTTTAACATAAAAGAAACATGACTTATGCTTTCTCTGATAATTCAGAGAAGGTACCTGGAGACTCTATTCTGAAAGCCATGGTCTGGGAACATCAGACTTGGACAACTCTCTGCAAATAAACAGGCCTAAGCTCTTCAAAATGATGCATGCAGAAGTGTGTGTGTGTGTGTGTGTGTGAGGGATGAAGATGGCTTTTATAAGAAGAGAATAACTAACAGGTAAACGAACCCAAAATACATCACGTAAAGAGGGAAAGACTGCATCTTAATGTTGTGTGCATATCATATCATATTATATTATTATTAGGAAAAGAGATCACGAAGCCTTGATCCCTCTTCCAGGAGGGATCAGCTCTATGACTTACTATATACTCTCAACCTTCCATTTTTTTTTTCAGTCACTTCACTTGAAAAATAAGCATCAAAGATTTCTCCCAACTCTCATGTTTGTGTAAGGTTCAAATAGGAGACAGTTATGAAATAACACTGAAGAGCAAATGACATTTTAAGTAAAAGAAGTTTCCTTCCTTTTTGACAGTGAAAAAGGCTGCCTACCCTGGAAGGGGAACAGACTAAGGGACATACGGAGAAATTTATTCTAAAATTCAGGTTATGTTTGTTTTTGTTTTGTGATGCTGGAGATCAACACCAGGACCTCGGTTACATTTCTGTAGTGTGTACAGCTGACCATCTCCTTCTTTCATGGCACATACCTTAAAATAAAAATAGTCATAGGTATAGGCTGAAAGGAGGTTTAAATTAACCAACAATTCTGGCTAAGAAAATCAAAGATAATACAGAAATCATGACATATGTAAATATCCATAGAGGCAAAAGCCAATGGGTGTGTGGGGGGGGTGGGGTGTGCTTATCCATAAAGTCACTGGCAAAGGTACCTGGTTCTGATTTGAGCATCATTCCCTTTCATTTATGCCTGACCCTACATGATCACACTATGCCAATAATTGCCTTTGCGATGGTCATGCAGGCTTACCCAATCTAAATGAGAAAAGGGACCTGTCTCCCAACTCATTCCTTCTTTTGAACAAAACAGAATTAAATTCTAGCTTGAAAGATCAAGTTATTATACTTATTTGTTTTCTGTCTTTAAACCACAGGGACAAACAGAAAAATCACATCTTATCCAAACCACAAAGGTCCTCCTGATGTACAATGAACATATAGAATACAACAAATGTATACAGATAGACACACTTAGGAATGAAATGTGTCCTATAGCACTGTTAACATGGAAAACCTATTTTACAACAGAACAAGAAAAGCAGAGCAAAGCTGATTTTAGAATTTTTTCAAAAGAACTGCAGAATACTTGCTATTTACAAAATCTAATGACTACTAATTAATGATGCAGTAAACATCATACTCTCCTGTCACTATCAAATTATGAGAACTATCCCTAGGTAATTTTTTTGGCGGGGGGGAAGAAGGGGGGGGGGG
>NW_026000022.1:4145842-4222614 GCF_001458135.2 Marmota marmota marmota
GAAGGGGGGGGGGTGTACCGGGGATTGAACCCAGAACTCAGGGGCACTCAGCCAGTAACCCACATCCCCAGCCCTTTTTTGTATTTTACTTAGAGATAGGGTCTCACTGAGTTACTTAGGGCCTCAATAATTTACTGAGGCTGTCTTTGAATTCCCTATCCTCTTGCCTCAGTCTCCAGAGCCGCTGGGATTATAGGTGTGCAACACCATGCCCAGCTAAAGTTGGTTCTTAATGTCCTCATATTTAATATATCACCCAAAATGAATAATGAGGTAGATATTCAGTATTAGGAACTGATAAGTATTTATTGAAGGATATACTAGATTTGACCAAGTGAATTCTAAATTGTGAATATATTTCCTTAAGATGATTTATTTCTCAAATGACCTATTATAGGATTTTTCCCCAAAAGACTAGTTAAAAGCTTCTTATTTTAGAAATTATTTCCATAGAGTAGGACACTAGGATATCATGTAGCACTCTAAAAGTCACACTCTAAATTTTGTCCCAATAATTTGAGTCTTCAGATTGTTTCTCAAAATATTCCCTACCATATACATTCAAAGAATAAGATACACTAGTCTTTGATTACCTTCTTGTCCAAAGTACAATACACATAAGTGATAATTTTAATAACTGATTTTTAAAAGGATTAATATCAAATAAGGATGTTAATTATTGACTTTTCAATAATCAAAACACTATCTATATCGATATGCTGCAGTTTAACTTAATTTTAATTAAAATATCTTAAGTGTATTTTTCTTAAATTAACAGGAATTATTTAATATTATAGATTGAACATAAAATTTTATGAATATGAATGCTCCAATTTGAATACCAAAATGTTTAGTTAAATTAAAGCAATGTTTTAATTTTATTCAAAATATTAATTAACGTAATTCTCATAGGCACACTATCATTGCTCCATTTTATAGATAAGGAAATGAGGATACAGATCGCTTAAAAAACTGAAACATAGGGCTGGAGTTGTAGCTCAGTGATACAGCACTTGTCTAGTACGTGTGAGGCACTAGGTTTGACTTTCAGCACTGCATATAAATAAAATAAAGGTCTATCAACAACTATATATATATATATATATATATATATATATATATATGTAAACTGGAACAGAAAGTAATTGATGGAAACACAGAGCATAAAGAACTGAGAGCAAAGTCAGGTCACACAGCTATAGGGTTCATATTTGGATTTTGTTGACTTACCACCTAACTGGAATTACATGATCTCCAAAGATATCTATGCAATGGGCATTACTTCTATTTCCTATTGACTGCCATATTTCTCTATGCTTCATTATCACTAGGCTTATTAGTTATCTAATTTTCCAATTCAACTTTTTTTTTAATTTGATTTTTTAACCTTCAATAACATCATTTTCATATTAAAATGAGATCACCTCATTTTTTTTTCCTCTAAGAAGGCTATTTTTTGGGAGGGGGGGGTTACTGGGGATTGAACTCAGGAGCACTCAACCACTGAGCCACATCCACAGACCTATTTTGTACTTTATTTAGAGACAGGGTCTCACTGAGTTGCTTAGGGCCTTGTTTTTGCTGAGGCGGGCTTCAAACTCATGATCCTACTGCCTCAGCCTCCTGAGTTGCTGGGATTCTAGGCATGGGCCACCATGCCGGGCTCGTAGGTAATTTCTTAAAAGCTGGTATTTCCTCCTCTTTGCAGCCCACAGGTAAATACATGGCCAGAATGTTAATAAAACACACACAGACACATATATAACGCTATAGTTAAATGATCAATAATGCCAATACGGTAATAGATAAAAGAGTAGCACTGAAATTCCTATGAAAACATTAGTGATCAAGTCTCCAAAAAAACCAGAGGCACATTATTAGTACCAAGGACAGTAGATTAGACATAGTTGGAAGTTATCACTATGGTTTGTAAGTATTTTAAATGTGAATTTCAAATATTATTTAAATCGGTCCCCATCATAATTTTCTTTATTCAAAGTTCAAAACAAAGAACAATTAATTTAAACATTAGAAAAGCAAGGAAGCTGGGCATAGTCAATTTTTGTTTACAAAAGTGGTTCACAAAACAAAATTTCTAAATACAGCTATCCATGCTATTAATAAAATCCTATAATTGAACCATGCAAAGTTGTTACTTTTTTAATGCTTTTTATGTATATATCAACTTATAAGCAGATACATCAAATATTCACTTAGTCTGAATTTTTTTGGAGACCACTGAGCTGATTCAAGGATTTTCTAAGATGTAATACCCTAGAAGATTTTTCTTTCTTTTTTTTTTTAAGACAAGAGACTCAACTTATTAGCATGCTTCCATGTGCTTCAGCATTTTCAGATGTCCAACGTTCTGAGTGTGTGTAGTATAGTATATGTGCATACGCATACACATGTGAGTACATTTTACCTCAAACCCCCAGCTTTACAAAGTAACAATCTTCACAAATTAATGGCTGCAGCACTCTTGGACTCACCTGTTCTCTTTCCGCTCTCCTCTTCTCTTCTTCTGCACGCCTCCTCTCCTCCTCCTCTTTACGCCTTCTCTCCAATTCCTCTAGACGCCTCTTTTCTTCTTGTTCTCTCCTTCGCTGCTCACGTTCTTGCTGCCTTCTAGCTTCTCGCTCTCTCCTTTGTTGCTGCATAAGTAAAAATGTGTGATTACCAGGGATCTTTCAGCTGTGTCTTCCAGAATAGTTTGCTAACCAGTCAGTTACTGATAATGTAGTGAAGTTCAAAGATCCCAATTCTACTGGGCAATTATTTCCACACTTAACCCCTTAGCCCTGTATCTAACAGCCTTTGCATAAATACTCATCAAAGATTCTATGTTTCTGTGAATACTTTTAGGGTTTTGATTTTGTTTTAATAACAATTATCCCCACTGCTCACTGTACCATAGCAATTACAAAACTACAAATTCTTTATTTTGGGGTTACTCTGTCATTAACAGTTCTTCGAGGCCATTAAGTCAGAAGAAAAATACATAAGGGAAAGGAATAAAGGAGGATACAGGACAATTGAAGGGCACCAAGGAATAAAAGAGAAGAAAAGAAGCATGTATCAGAAAAGGAAGAAATGACATTAGCAAGAGTAACAGGCACCATCATCATTACTATCAATTTTAAAATGCAACCACTGAGCTCCTTCTTACTACTAAGTACCTGGCACTGTGCTCAGTATTTGACTTTTTAAATTTCATTTACTTCACCTAATATCCTTCTCATAACAACCGTAAGTATCTCATTGCATCTCTACAGATGAGAAAACAGTTTAGAAAGTTAAATAACTTGCCCAATGTCACCAGCAGCAAGCCACCAGGTGTAAAAGCTATTTTGCCTCTAAAGCTGATGCCCTTGACCACATACCACCCTACATCTGTCAGCAGGTGCACACGGTGCACCAAGTCACCAAAATCACTTTATCACTGCTCCATATAATCCTATAGTACAGAACATTAGAGCCAGCCACTAGCTCCTAAACTAACAGTTTCTCTCACATAGGGAAGTGAGAGTGTGGTGCTCAATATGGAGTCTAACACTGACCAAATCGTCCCATGAATATGAAAAATGACAGGCCCTTGGCCAGCACTGTCCAACAGAACTCTCTGGAGATAATGAAAATGTTCTGTTTCTGAAATGATCAATACTATAGTCACTAACGGCCCTAGTCATCAATACTGAGTGCCACTGAGCCCCTGAAATATAAGCAGCACAGAGGAAGAACTGATTTTTTTCACCTTTTCGTCTAATATCCCCCCAACTTTACCTCAAACATTTATAGTTACGCTCGGTCTCCCAAATCAAGTTTGTGGCGATAGTGTCAGTTTGGTGTGTCTCAGAAATGTGCTGGCTATGTAGCCTCTAGAGCTGTGCTGTTCAATGTTATAGCCATCAGCTACATTTGGACATTTTAAAGTGAAACTCAATTTTGAGTGAAATAAGATGAAAAATTCAGTTCTTCATCTATGCTTACCTCTCCCCCTTCTACCCCTGTCTGAATTACTGACACCTACTGTCCTTCACACATGCCCTCTGGTCAAATGTGCTTTGACTCTTTAAGTAAAAGCATTCATTCTTTCACTGGACAGTAAGTTCCCCCACTATTAAGAAAAAAAAAATGTATAGAATCCACTTTCTTGATTATTCCCAAGTGCACCAAGGGAAGGGCAACCTGCATGAAAGGAAATCTTGACTATTTCCTCTAACTAAATGCTGTTTGGAACCACCATTTGACCCAGTTATCCCACTTTCTGGTCTATAACCAAAAGACTTAAAATCAGCATAGTACAGTGACACAATCACATCAATGTTTTCAGCAGCTCAATTCACAATAGCCAAGCTATGGAAACAACCTAGGTGTCCTTGAACAGATGAATGGATAAAGAAAATGTGATATATAGAGATAATGGAATACTACTCAGCCATAAAGAAGAATGAAATATGGTATTTGCTGGTAAATGGATGGAACTGGAGAATATCCTGCTTGCTAAGTGAAATAAGCCAATGCTAAAAAACCAAAGGCCAAATGTTCTCTCTGATTGTGAATTCTAACTCAAAACAAAGGAAGTTGGGGAGGGGAATAATAGAAATCCACTGGATTAGACAAAGAAAAACATAGGAAAGGGAGTTTTCGGGGAATAGGAAAGATAGTAGAATTAAACAGTCATAACTTTCCTACCCTTGTATTTGAATATAAGAACAGGGTAACTCCACATCATGTAAAACCACAAGAGTGGGATCCTAAATAGAATAAGTTCATTTTATGTATGTATAATCTGCCAAAAGACACTGTCATATGTAACTAAAAAGAATTTTTAAAAAATGTTCTTTAGAATGCTCTTAAAAAGTAACACAAAGGATTTTTTCCAACATATTTGTCATCTAAATTTTTTAATAAAAATATTAAGTAGAAACTTTAAAATGTCAAAAGGAGACAGACTATATAGCTTATGTCAAAAACAAGCTGTCCAGGCTGGGGATATAGCTCAGTTGGTAGAGTGTTTGCCTTGCATGCACAAGTCCCTGGTTCAATCCCCAACACCAAAACAAAACAAAAACAAAAACAAAAACAAAAACAAAACAAAAAAAAAGCTGTCCTATTTCCCTAACTCCCAATCCTTACTCTAAAAGGATATTTTTAAAGCTTTCAAATTTGCCCCCATTATTTCTATCTTCCTTTATTTTTCCTCTTTCCACATTTTTTTATTGGTGCATGATAGTTGTGCTTAATGATGGGATTTGTTACACATTTGTACATGTACACAATATAACAATATAACTTGACAATTATCACTTGCCAGCACATCCTTCTTTGTAAATAACTCACATATGGAGCTATTTTTAAATAACTTTCTACCTTAGACACCATCTACTGTACTACCCCATCCAGTCCATATTTCCAATCCAGTATGACAATTTCTGGATAAGTAAAAACTACATGCATGACTAAGACATGTATGACTAACTTTCCTTTTATTTTTTTCCAGAAGTTACTACTAACTGCCTCTTTTTTATGTTGTTTTTTATTTGATTTTCACTGGATCTATAATAAAATTACTGAGTGCCTTGCATTTTTTAAAAAAACTCCTTTCAATATTGTTGAAGAATTAGTCATTTTTTATCTTAGAGATTAAGACTCTATACACTAAACTATTCACTTTTCTTCAGTAACTCTATATTTCTGACCATCAACTTCCTGGGAATCATTTTACACTCTCCTGGATAGGATCCACTGTTACCTAGAACCCTTATGATTTTCTTATTTTGCTGGAACACATCCTCCAACAGCCTCGTGGGAAAGAGTGCAGAAGAGGTAAAGGCTGTGAAAACTGTCTCAAAATCTTTCTTTCCTCTCATGATATACTGACAATTTTGGCTAAGGAAATAATTTCTCCTCAGAATCTCAGAGTTAGAATGTTATCTTTTAGTTTCTCGTCCTGAATAATCTAAGACCATTCCAGTTTCCCTTTCCTACTCTACTGACTGCTTCCCAAATGTAGCTTTTAGAACCCTCTTTTTGTCCTCAGTTTCTAGAATTTCAAGTGACTATGTTCCTTTACATGGTCCTTTTCTTCACTCATGTGCTATGTAACTGATGAATCTTTCAATCCAGAAACTGAGTTCTAGAAACTTTGTTTTAATTACTTTCTGTACATTCTCCCATCATATTCAATTCTAGGATGTCTATTAAACAGAAGTTGGACCTCCTGTATTATCGATTATATTAATCAAATGTATCTCCCTCCTTTCTGAGTTAAGTTTTAAATGAAGAATTCTTTTCATAAATAATCTTGTTTCATGAATAATCTTTTCTCTAAGGATAAGATTTTGTATAAATGCATGTGTATATGCATTAGGTGCATCCTATTTTAAGTTCCTTTTTGTATTTTTTTTGAAATTTTTCATGTTAAAGACTTTTCTTAATGTTTGTAATCTTGGCTATATACTTATTAAAATGTGAGTATGCCAAAGATACTAAAAGACACTAAAATGCAAACCATAAGGGTTAATAGGTGGACCACATTTGGCAACTATGATCATTTCATGGAAGCCTCATTTCCTTGCAAATGGCCAGTAAGGTCCAGAGAAGAATCTTCACAATATTCTGGGAATCATCCCAATATCCTTCTGGAGTTGAAGAAAGGATGTGGTTGAAATAGGTGGCATTTGTAATAAGTGTGACTGTCAGCACCCTGGGGACTGAGTGAGGTGAGCACATTTGCAATCACATTGATCAGGAGATTTTCACTAAATGCCTTTTTTGCTGTACATCCCTTTGCATGCTCAGCTGTGCCTGATTTCTCCATGTTCTGAGTTTCTTTTGCTCACTTTCCCAGGGAGAATACATGTGGCCCTGCTGAGGTACGAGCACAGTGGCCTGGCTGCACAGGCTGGGAAGTCTTAGCTGTCCTCTCTCTATATTTCCCCCACCTTCAAAAAAATCCTGCTTTCCTCCATTTGTGTACAATGAATCAAAATACATTCTGCTGTCCTATATAACTAATTAAAACAAATTTTTTAAAAATCCTGCTTTCAACCCACCTACTGCTTCCCACTTCTGACTCTTCCAAGATTTGTACTAAGAATCAGCATTCTTCCATGCATTAATTTCCACAATTAGGTCTCTTTTCTGCTTTTTAAAAAAATCCCTGTTGTTTATGCTGTTTTTTACTTTTTCAGTCATTTCAGAGGGACTTCTCTATGAAAGTTTCTGTTCCATTGTTTTTCAAAGTCAATATAACTAAATATTTATTCAGTTAACTAAAATAATTAAAATTTATTATTTACTCAAAAGACATTAAAAAAAAAGGAAGCAAACAACATCTCAAAAAAAAGGGACAATCTATCTAAAAAAATCTCAATTAGCAACCAAAAGCTTCCAAAAGGCCTTTCCTTCTTAATTTCATGTGAAATCTTAAGGCCTTAGTAAATTGCTTGAAAGCAGGAATCATTTTTTTTTCAATTTTTCCCCCTGTTGTAAATCATCTTCACAAGAAGAATGCATTATTTTGTGGGGAGATCAGTTATAGGGCCTCACACATGCTAGCCTATACTCTAACAAGGAGCTACTCCCTCAGCCTGTGCATTACTTTTATTTTTCCTAATTAAATCTCACCCTCACACCAAGCATATGACATCCAAAACAAAGACTGCTGTGATTTTACCCAATACTTGGTAGTTAGAGTAATAAAAGATTCAAGAAATCCAATCGAATACTAAAGCAATCTTTTCAAGATCACCAAGTAAGTGCACAAAGGCCTGAACATTAACTGTTGCTCTGCATAATGCCTCATGCTTCAGCAACACACTCTATGTCTCAGGGTATCATACAAAGTCCTTTGAAGTATTCTGAGTGGCTTTGGGACTCAAATTCGAGCTTTGAAGTCCAAGGGTCCACTTTCAAACAGGAATAAATTTGAATGGACCCTTTCTAGAGATACACACAGGACTATGAATGATTGACTTACCTATTTGAAAAAATACTTACTAATTAAGTCCCATGGGTACACGAAGATGAATTAGAAGCAGGCCCTCTCCTCTAAGTCTTATGGTAAGTAAGTTACATACATTAGAAAAATTCATAAGGCAACGTGGAAAGTGTCCTATTTCCCAAGATTAGCCTACTCAGCAAATCCTGGCTAGGAGACCAACCTGCTGACAAGGCCAATGGGCAAAGCACATTATGGTTACTTACTCCTCTTCCCACATTATGCTCTGATTTTTCAAAGTGTAGATTGGAACAGGAGCAAAAATTCAAACTATCAATCACAAAGCCACTCTAATGAGAACAAACTCTCCATTGCAGGGGGAGAGGGGCACATCAGGATATAGGCACAGTCAGGAACCATTAAAGTAAGAAAACCTACATTAAATTTATCTGAATAATTATCACAAAAACCTGGCTTCCTGCATTACAAGCTCGAAACAGCCCAAAATGAAACATACACCATCAACATCAATCCTTAGGGAATTAACCATATGCCTGTCATTTCAAATAACAAAACCCTAGGGAATCTAATGAATACATCTTTTCAGGTTATCCTACTAAAAATAATAAACATGTTATAATCCTTTGAAGATTTTGCAAACTGATGTCATTATGTTCTTAAATCATTTTTTTCTTTTAAACAAAAATCAAACAAATTGAAAAACTGAATGATGCTATAAAGTGATTTCCAAGTCTCTTAAATTATAAAAAGATTTCCTTATTACTTAAATTTTCCCAAGCATGCCTAAGTAAATATGTACTTTTCCTGCAATGCTTTAATTATTCAAGTTCCCTTTCTAGTTTGGTATTTAAAGCAATGCTTTCATCTCATAATTCTGAAAACTGAAAATAAGGCCCATTTAAATATACTCCCCTGGATTTACTTGCTTTAATGGAAACTAGTAAACTTCAATAGACCAAGCCATTCTTCAGATTCAGCTATTTCTAAAGGTTTGAGGTCACATCACTGCACACATATAATAAAAATGCTTGATTTTTTTTTTCTTAATATACAAGTTCTGATGAAGCCATGGTGGAGAAACTACTTGCTTCTCTTCTCCCCAAAGACAACTCTTCTCCATCTTGAGACAACAAATAATATTTGCTGAATTAAACTAACTCTGAAAAATTTAACCAACCACTAGGCTAGGTGCCAAGAGAACTTTTAAGAACTTTTAAAGATGTTCTTAAAAACAAGAATTTACAAAAACAACTACTGAGTCATTGACTTGACATAAATCAACATTAGCCATAGGGTCACTGGCTGCTTGGTCACTAGAATTACTGCATATATTAAAGTTGGAACTGTGAAAAAGTAGCACTGTGCCAACACAGTACTCCTGGTGTTAGATTCTAATGATTTGTAAAACAAAGGCCTTTTCTGTAGGCAATGTAAAATGAAGAAATGTTTTTTCTTTCTTTAAAATTCATGAATCACTGCTGGAAAGTCCTTGAGGTAAAGAAGTTCAAAGCCTTCCTTCTAAGGTTTCAGAGTCAAGAAACATAAAACAAATACAAGGTATAGTTTCTTAATTTTTACGGAAAAACATGGTTTTGCTAGTGCTAAAACTTATAACTGATAGTAAACCCATTTCACAAAGAAAATATTTTTTTCTCCTTCTTGCCTTTGTTTTTAATTTCTCTCACTTTCACCAAACTATAACCTTAGAAGTGCACATACTTCCTTTACCCTTCACTTCAGGGAAGCAGATTCTCTAAAATCACAGTGACACCTGAGATTCCAGTGCTATACACTTTGCAAGGAAAGATCATAAAGGCAGGAGATTATCTTATAATACCCACAGAAAGGATGTGAGGCAGGAGGATTTAAGTATCATATTAGCAGTCTTCTAAAATAGAAAAGATACACAAATAGTAGAAAAAGTGATCCACAGATCAATAAGTGAAGTTCCTCGCTTGACCTCAATGGCAAATATTTTAAGTCTTCAGAGTATATATGGTCTTCATCTCACGAGAATGTGACTGAAATGGGATTGAAAATTTGGGGATTTATTTATTTATTTATTTCTGAGGTGCTGGGGATTGAACCCAGGGCCTTGTGCATGTGGGGAAAGCACTCTACCAACTTTGCTATATCCCCAGCTGGAAATTTTTTCTAAAGGATAAGATCTAGAAACATCAAATACAAATTTAGATTAACATAATTTTTGTACAGTTTGATTAAAATTTTTTAAAGAATATACTATTATGAGGGCACAAGGCTTACTAAAAACAAATCATCTCTAGAAACTTTTCTTTTTCTTTTAATAATCTGTCTCCATCAGATCAAAATAAAGACATACAAACCAGCAGACATGATTTTTAGTTATACACATAACAGGTTCAAAATCATACCCCAAGTAAAACTAATGTAAGCTTATCTTAGCTTGCGGATCAGGCTTTCTCTAGGACACCATTTCAATATTTTTTATTAAACTTAAGATAAACAATGAGGAAAACAGGCTAACCATCATGTATGTAAGGAGGAATAGGTGATGGGTACCAAATCTGACTCAATGAAAAAAGACACACAAAAAAATATGGGATAACAATGAAATAGATTTCATTTCTCCTGAAAAACAAATGAGTAACTATTAGATTGGGAGAAAGGCTAGCATACAAACAATTTTCACCTAAAAAAAAAAATTAGGGGCTGGGATTGTGGCTCAGTGGTAGAGCGCTCGCCTCATATGGGCGGGACCCGGGTTTGATCCTCAGCACCACATAAGAATAAAAAGGCATTGTGTTGTGTCCACCTACACCTAAAAAATAAATATTTATTTTTTAAAAAATTAGCCACTGACAAAGTTCTCTGTGAGCCAAAGGCATGATAATGCTCTAAATACAAAAAGTAGTATTAGTAATGTTAAAACTTTTGCATGCAGGGAGATCATTATTTGGCGGGAATTTTTAATCTAGATGATATATCCAGAGTAAATAAAACATTTATGAGTGGGTCCAAAGGAGAGAGACACAGGGATCATCATCAAATACATGGAGGCTATTGAGGAACAGAAAGGAACAGTTGGTGGGACTTCCAGAATGAACTTGTCTGTGTGAGCTCAGCATTCTCCACTTTTCCTTGTAGGACCATCCAAAACCATCAAGGAAAACTGAAAACAAAAATTTCATTTTCAGTAAAACTGGAAAACAGACTCCAAAATATTTGCAAGGTCTTTCAAAAGAAACACAGTTAACAAACAAGGGAACCAAGGAGGAAGAAGCAGACACCAGCAACAGCAGGTCTCAAACAGCCCTGATTAGCAGGCAGCTAATCACAAATACTTCTGAAAGATGCAGGAAGCTATGAGGGCAGAAGAGTGTGTTGGTGCAGGAGAAGCCCCCAGATCTAGTGGGCCTGGTTTTGTGGCAAGTGCAAGGAAAGGAACATCTGCATTATGTTTCTCCTTAGCCTCAATTTCTGACTTAACTTTGTTTGTTTTTGGTGGTAGTTATGGTTCTGGGGATTGAACCCAGGGCCTTGTGCATGCTACATCCCAAGCCTCCTTTCAGTTTTAGTTGTCATTTATCTTATGAGTAAGATCGACTACCTTTAGCTACTTGGTTCATGAAATAAGGAATCTATTCTCCAAAGAGTTTTAGCTGAACCACTAATGTCAATAAAGGGCCCCAAACCATTTATGACTCAAATATTCCCGTTAGTCTTCTAAGACCCAGATCACCAAAAATCCAAACAAGCGGATTCCACTCATGTCCATGTTTCCCTTTTCAGTGCCCATCTCCACCATTCCTGATTAAGAGATACAAAGAGATGACACTAAGTCTGAACTTTTATTGAGATTCTAAAGTTAAAGGGCAAACTGAAACATGCAAAGTACAAAACTCTTGTTTTAGAAGACAACTCTAACTAAATGACCTTAAAACTTCAGTTTATCACCTTGAACCATAACCTTAACTGACTACCTCACACAAGGGCTGAATAATGGAAAATCCTCTCACTACTGATTGACTACATAAAGTTATTTCTGAGGCCTGTGCTACGAACAGCTCTAACTGATCTGATCCTTCACATTTCAAGTTAAACACCAACAAAGTTACCTGTATGATCTGCTTAAGGAGAACCTAACCAGGATTACAAAGGACAGTGGAGAATACCACATAAAGAAAGATTTATAAACAGATAGCCACAGTTCCGAATCTCAAGTAGCTTTTCTAATATACTAAGTACAAATGGTCAAGGTACAACTTGGAACAAACTTCCAAACCCATCCAGAATTTGTTGTGTTTGGAGAATACTGAGAAAAGCCTTAACAAAATTTTACAAGGGATTTGCAAATAAATTACAAAAAGAATCACATAAACACTAAGCTGATATAAAGGAAGGTATGGCCTATGTTTTTCGATAAAAGACCTGGCTGAATATTTCCAAGCTCCATAGTTAAGAGGGGTGCTGGTTTCTCATCAGGGGGCAAATTATAATCAGTTTTCAGAATGTAGACTACAAACACACAAAATAAAACAAGACCCTCTGCCAAAATATACTGCTAGAAAACTTGAATAATAACATGTGTTACTTAAATTGAACTCTACTGGAAAACATCACTTCATGACTTTATTGGTTTTGTTCTTTTTCTGAAGGAGAAAGATAAAGGTAAAACAATAAGATGTTTGAATTAAACAGAAACAAATGATCATGAAAAGGAAATTTGTGATTGTGAAATACACAGCAAAAGGAAGTCAAAAAAGAAAATCAAAAGATCCTTTTAACCTAGTAAAATACAGAGGAATGATATGTTTCCATGAATTAAAAATGAAAATCTGGAGGTAATTACACACCACTGTTAAGAATATTAATGAGTGATCAGGCGATACAAAAGGTCCTTCTACCTAACAGGACATACTAATCTCATGTTAAAATTCTGTGTTCTTTATTCTTAAATATTCTGCATCCCTTAACTTAAATATATATAAAAATATAAAGGTATAGTTAAGAGTCACTTTTTGTTTATTTTTATGGTACTGGGGATGGAACCCAGGACCTCATGCATGTGAGACAAGCAAACCAACACTGAGCTACATCCTCAACCTAAGAGTAACTTAAATACTCCTTTGAAGTAAGTTAAGGCTTTTAGAGAAAAATGTTTTCATGTGAAAAAGTCTGAAGTTTCCAAAAAACGTAACCATACAAACTGGAACCTAGAGGCCAAGAATGGAAAAGAAATCAGGTCAAGCCTGAGCAAGCCAACTTAACCACAATGGAAACACTGCACAAAGCTCATCTGATGCCATCTCTGGGACACCAATGCTCTGCATCTCACAATATGTCGATGAGTAACTGTAGGGCAGATCCTCAAAGTTTTTACAAGGAAGGAAAACATTTCTAAGACCTCAAGAATGTGAAGGCCTGCCAGTCCAAAGCACAAGCTTTCCTTTAGAAGTTTTTGAAAAGCTACACAGAGGATGGGTATTATCTCAGTGGGCTACAGACAACACGCCTTGGAGTACTTGGCAACCAAGTGAATATGAAAGAGAAAAGACCGGTGTGGACATTTTTATTTTCTACCTCTTCTAGCCTCCGCCTCTGTTCTTTCTGCTGCTCGATTCGTTTCTGCCTCTCTGCCAGCAGCTGCCTTTTATACTCTTCCTGCTCCCGGAGCTGTTGCTCCTGCAATAGTTGCTGTCTCCGGAGAGCCTCAGAGCGTTCCTTGTTCTCCTGTTGCAGTCTCAGGAAATCCCGACGGAGAGTAGACTCACCAGGCACGTTGACAATGGAACTGTAAGAGGAAGCAGGGCTTTCATGGGTATGTGCACATTACCCTGACCTCTAGGAAAGGTAGCAATTCTGGTATCCTAATCCCTTTCTAAATTCATTCCTAATGGGAGTCCCCAACTGACCCTAGAAGTTAAATTAAAACATCCATAGGAATGACTGTTACTTACAGCTCAATAGTCCCACATCTTCTTTTACCATTTAGGAGCATCGTAAAAATTCTATCCTACATGTTTGCTTGACAAAATACTTATCTTATTAATCCAAACTCTGTAAAATGAAAGGTTACAGGCAACTTCACTTCACTGTCTTGCCCCTTGTTTTCCATCAGTAAACAAAAATATCAGGGCAGTCTTCAGTACTAACTGTTCCTTTATCTTCACCTTGTCAACTACCATGTCCTGTCATGTATGTCCTCCCCCAGTTTTTGTGTTCAAGTCACCAGCTGAACTCCATGGGTCTCATGAATTAGCCATTGCAGATAAATTAACCAGCGCCCATCCTAGCCTCTCTATTTCTCCCCTTCCATGCTATCCAAAATATCATAGCTAACAAATCTCCTACAATTACCTCTTATTCAATCATTCTCCAACCCCAAAACAATTTTATATATCCCGTGAAATCAGTTCAAACTCCTCTAAACTTTTCAGTTTAGAATAGATTCAAATCTTTTCCTACAGTAAAAAGCAAAATGTTGTTTCTTTAATAAATTCTCTTCTCTCAACAAACCCTCATTCTCAAACACATGGCTCCTGCAGTGATGTCATGAATGGGTGTCAGGAAAAACATCGCTAAAATCCAAAAATCCTTTACTCTTTGATTGATGTTCTTACGAAGTTCACCTTACCAGTTTTAACTCCTCAATCTTTGTATACTGCACCGTAGGAAGCCAAAAATAAATCAAAACATAAAATGGATCAGTGCAGAACACACTCTAACATAGGAAATCAAATGCTGGTGACCCCATTTGTGAGAGGAGCAAAAAATGGGGGATGGGGGGCTGGGGAAAGACTGCATAGTTTTTCAATGCAGGCCATGATTCTACCTCATTCAAAATAAATATCCTTGAACATTTTGCTGAGAAGAGCTCCAGATGACATAAAATTGGCCTTATGAGCAGGACAATTTACTGAGTGTAGGACTGATCTTCCCAGTGTAAGGCCTGCATTATCTGTGCCTTCTGGACCAACAAATAGCAGGGACAAAGTCTCCTGTCCAAGTTCAACACAGCCATGCACAATTCCAAGTTACTGGGTAGGGATTAATGTGTAATCCTTGTTTTAAAAAAGAAGAAAAACCAACAGTGGGTAATGAGATGTTTATAGGAATCTGTCAAAGAGAGTGAGTGAGTGAGAGAGAGAGAGAGAGAGAGAGAAATGGGAGATAGCAAGGCACTTTCAAGGTAATTTAAGACTCCTTCCTATTACCCATGAGCCTTCTAAAATCCTGGCATCAGCACCAAGTGCAGTCTATGAACAGAGGCTGTGCCTTTACCTTGGCTCTCCTTCCTGTTCAGGCACTTCCTCCTCTTCTTCCTCACTCCCGCTGTACTCGTATTCAGTTTCATCTATGAAGACAAGGACAAGACAAATGGGACAGCTCATATCCTGACATGTGCCTACACATGCAAGCATCTCCAAGAGCATTATGACAAAAGATAAACAACATGTTATTTATGAAAACAGCAACTTGTATGAAGGACACTAAGGGAGGTAGGAAAAGACACAAATCCCCACATTTAAAGTGCCAATTCTGTAGGGTAGCCTAACCCCTTACGGAAGATCTGATTCTGCCTCATTCAAAATAAAAATCCTTGAAGGTTTTGCTGAGAAGAGCTCCAGATGAACAAAATCAAAGTGACTAGAGCACCAGCAAATTCACAGAAGTTTATTCTGATGTCAAAATTGAAAAGAAACAGATTGAGCTACTGAAACTAACCAAAACAACCAAGAAAATTTGTTTGGTTATTTTTAAATACTGGAGATCCATTGGGAGTACAGCAGAGAGAAAGGTTTGCTAGGTGGACAAAAAGTGAAGCATTATGTAGTAAGAAAACAAAATCAAATATTCCCACAATTTATAAGAACTAAACCAGGGAAAAACGAACCAAACAATATAGCAAATGGATGGGGAAAAAAGCTGCTCAACTTAAGACTAGACTGTAATCAAAAGTTTCAACATGAATAATTCATTTTCACTTCCACAGGTTTTATTTCATTTTCCTAAAAGTAGTAGGCCATTTTACTGGTCCCATTACAAATGTCAGTATTCAACTTTCAGTGAGCCATTTTACTCCAAAGAGCAATCAAAACCACAGAGGCTGAAGAGACTTAAAAGTCTACATACAAACAACAACAAAAAAATACACTTGTGCTTTCTGTCAGGTACACAAGATGAAAATCAGTTTCCTGGTGAGAAAAACAGGCCTAAGGACTTAAAATATGGTTTAAGACCAATTTGTCAATCTGTACATATGACATTGGTTCTTCCCTATTCTGGACAAAGTTACATAATTTTTTTTTAATTTATTTTTTGGTTAGACATAATATCTTTATTTTGTTTATTTATTTATTTTTATATGGTGTTAAGGATCGAACCCAGGGCCTCACGCACGCTAGGCGAGCGCTCTACTGCTGAGCCACAACCCCAGCCCAAGTTACATAATTTTAATAGACTGATAGATACATGCCACCCTCTAAGGGAAATTCCAACCTAAATTATCACTGGAATCTTTTAAATGAGTACTTCATTATTTTTAAAATTTTGTACTATAAACCAGTAACTACTAACAAGAAGCTGAGGGTTTGTAGAAGGTGAATGTGAAAAGAAAATAAGCTGTTGTGACTTAAAGTTAAGAAAAAAAGGTTAGGCGCACTACTTGTTTACATTGGCAAAATGTAAAAGATGAGGGATACTTGAGGTGATCCAGGGTAAGTACTTAATTAACACCTGGTACACAGCAAGAATATTAGCTGTTATGATTAAGTAACAGGAAAATCATCCAATATAAAAATAATATTTGCCACAAATAGGGCTACCCTGTCAACTGTTAAAAAAAAAAAAAAGACTTGTTTTCAACTTTTAGTTCACTTTGTTACAATCACATAATTCTATACACATACTTTGTTACAATCACATAATTCTATACACAAAGCTTAATTACTTTTATGACTGAATACATCAGTGGGAAAAAGAACACCAATCAAGGCTTCACTAAGAAAGAATATCTAAGTTGTCCAAGATGCAAATGAACAAACAAAAAGCTCCATAGAGGCTCCAGGATGACTCTGACCAGCTCTCTCTCTTTGGCAGTGCTAGGAATTGAAGCCCAGGATACCTCATGAATGCTAGGCAAGCACTTAACTATGAGCCCAGCCCCTGACTAACTCTCTTTTGCCTTGGACTTGCTCTCTTTAGTTTCTTCTTTGACCTTGAAATGTATTTTTAAAAAAAATTTTTTTTTAATTTCATGAATGGAATGCAGTTATGCAAATGCTGTTCTATGAGGTTAGTGTAAAGTCACTAGGAGCCCAAAGATAAGGCATGTACTGTACCTTGCTAGGCAGAAGGAAAACGGGGCACGCCAGGCAGGTGGGCACAGTATGTTTACAGAAAGAAAACAAAGATGCTGAGACAGAAGGGAACCCTCATTAACTCGTATAACAGAATGTTTGTGTTGTGCAGAAGTAAGAGAAAAGTGAACCATGCCTAAGCATACCACCTGTAGCAAAGTAAAGCAGCAGGAAACCCTGGTTCCTGAGCAGGAGAATAATATGGGAACACTGTCATGATGATGGTCCAAAACCCCAAGTGAAGGAAACTGTAAGAACATCCAATATGAAGTAAAATAAATAGCGCCACTGAGGTGCTGCCAAGGAGAGACAGGAAAAACATCCCATCATGCTGAGCTACCACAATGCCAATCAAACTGGTGTCAACTTGGGACACACCATACAGCTCTGGCTGCTCAGATCCTCGGCCAGATCACTGTACTGCACAGCAGAGACAAACTATCTGAGAACTGGCCAAGTGAGAACCACCTCACAGCTAGGGAAGAAATGGCAAGAACCTAAAAAGAAAAATTTTAAATGATGAAAATAAAAACAGATTTAATACCTTTTTCTCCTCTCTTCTTTCTGGTTCGATCTATATGATCCTTAAGTTGGATTCTAACTTGCCTTTCATTTGGTTGATCCCTTATAAAAGGATGTTTCAAAAGCTGCTCTGTGGAGGGCCGCTGCATGTAATTCTTCACTAGACATCCTTCTATAAAACTAAAAAATTTCTTTGACCTGTAAGAGGAAGTGAAAAATATCATCAAATTTCTGCCACAAAGAGCAAAGTTCCAAAATATCAGTAACTTGAAAACAAAGATTTTCAGGATCCACTATGAATATTCTGCAAATGCACAGGAACAATACAAGAATGCAAATAGGAACTCAGGTTCTTGGTGATCAGGAGCATGATTTTAACAGTTTAAAGAATTATACCATATCACTGACAACACACTACAAAAAGCGTTGTGAAGGAAATCAGGTTTAAATGTACTGGATTTAAATCTAATGTTGCTCACTAATCACTAAGCCATGGGTAGGAGAAGCAGGAATAGGGGGGAGGTCTTTGCTAATATGAAGTCAAACACAGGACAGATACCTTGACACCTAAAAGATGAGGACAGACACAGGGGCAAAGAAGCCTTGCATTGACAAAATGCTGGGACTCTTACACCTGTTCATTTGACACTTCAACCAGATTTCATTTGGCTTAATATACAAAGGTAGGAATGACAGTTTTGAGAGGGCAATGACTTTGCCACCCTTACTATCAGCCACTTTTAGCTTGACCTTGGTCTTCTCTTATTCACAAAGACTCTCCAGCCCTGCCCTTAGCTAAGATACTCTCACCCACTCTGTTTTGAGACACACCTGTCATGTCTTTTGGTAAGTCTTTCCTGGCAACATTTTATCCTACATACCCCAAGATAGGAGACTTTTCTGGGGTTATCTGCACTTAACATACTGAACACTTTTAAGCTTCTGTCTCCTTTACTGGTTTGAAATAGTTCAGGCAGGAACAGTTCTCTCTTTTTTTTTTTTTTTACTTATTAGCAATGCTAAACTCTAAGCATGGCATACCACAAAAGGTATATAATAAATTTTTGTTGAATGAATGAAATATTCAGTCTTTAGAAATGTGATTTAAAAAATTAATTCACTTCTTTCATTGTTTTAAAGAATCACTTTAATTATTTTTTATTTCCATTCAAACTTACTATTTTTTCAATTCAACAAATATTTATATATGTGTTTGTTTATGGTAGGCTCTATAAGAAATGTACATAGAAACAGAGAAAATTTAGGTATGCCCAATAACAGATATATGATCAAACTTACAGAAGAGAAAAAGCAAAAACTACTACAGTGGGTTAGACATCAAGAAAAAGCAGGTGTTTGATATGCCAAAGATGAGAGAGAAAAGACAGCATGAAGGAACAATACGAACAAAGGGGCAAAAATATCAGAGAATAAGAAGTCATTTTCTGAGATTACTATGAAAGTGGAGAAGAATGCGGAAATATGTTAGAATTGGCTCAGAGAAAGGCTTCAACATCAAAGAAGGTGTTTAATGAGAAACATGGGAAATTTAGAGAATACTATAAAATGGAATGCTCTAACTCAGAGATCCCTAAATCCTGCTGCCCTTGGGGATCATTTCAAGGAATTTATTAAAGATACAAATACATGAATCATTCCCCAGACCAAACACTGGAGTTCTGAGTGAAAAGATTCCAAAGGAATTTTTGTGTACAACAACCGACATTCAGGAATCAACCATCTATAATATTTTCTTTAAAAATCAACAATCAATTCTGCTGGAAGAGAGGTTATTAATCATCTTTTTAATCACCATTTCTCCAGA
This sequence comes from Marmota marmota marmota, assembly GCF_001458135.2. Taxonomy (NCBI): domain Eukaryota; kingdom Metazoa; phylum Chordata; class Mammalia; order Rodentia; family Sciuridae; genus Marmota; species Marmota marmota. The sequence goes on from NW_026000022.1 coordinate 4,165,497, forward strand.
AACAGTAATAGAAATTTACATCTGGTAGACAGCAAAATAGCAGTCCCAAAGAAAGAAGGTTTTATGTCTGCAATCCTCTAACCCCTTTAGAATACCTGGGTAAAATGAGAACAGTGGTGTGAATGGATGAACATGGAAGTCTGGTGTTAAGAAAAGAATCCAGGAAGCATTTATCTCTACCGATGACAACCTACACCACAATATTTTTACATAATTGCATATTGTACATATAGTACACAAAACTGCAAGTAATGGACAGAATAATCAGAGTGTGAGGTACCCTGAAGACAGAGCATTAATTCAGTAATCCTCCCGGTAAAAATTCCCTTCAATAAAATATGAAAGGGAAAAGAAAAAAGAAAAACAAGAATCACTTGGTTTAGGATGAGCTAGATAAAAAATTATTACTCCACCCCCTACCTTACTCCTAAGTGATATCCACTGTACACACTTGGTGTCCCTGGAGCTGCCTATCCATGAAGCCAAAAAGTTATCATATCTTAACACAGTGGACCAATCAAGCTAAGATCTTTGCAACTGTGTGGCCTTTGACAACCTCTCTAAAACTGGTAAATGGAATGAGATGGCCTCAGTTATCTGGAATCCAATGCAGTTAAAGACACTGCATAAAGAATGAGAAAAATCCAGCTAGAATAAAGATGGGGAAGTAAGAGTAAAATGTGTGAGAACCCAAAAAGTGAGGAAAGGGAGAAGCACAAAGGAAGCTGGGGTGAAAATGTATGTACATGTATATACCCCAGAGGGGAAAAGAAAACTGCAATAGATCAGAAAACAAACAATCAAGAGCAGAGTACACAGGAATAGAACAAATCCTGAATGGAAGACTCGGAGACTTTGTGCATATTTCAGAAGAGACAAAATCCTAAGGGAAAAACATTAACTGGAAAACTAATAAGAATAGTTTTAAAAAGAAGAAAGGTTGGGGGTAAGAGGGAACCAGCAGAGCACAGTAGGTAAGCATCAATAAAGACAGATAAGCCCAGGAAACAGGAAGGAAAACAGAGAAAGGAAGAAAGGCCCACATATATGTATGAGGAGCTTGAGTGTAGACAAGACCTGATAAAAAAAGATTCAAGAAAAAAGGTTCAGGAAGGAACAAGTGAAAAAAAACTCTTGGGGTTGGGGTCGGCGATATCCGGGCATGGCCCCCTCCCTTTAAGATTTTAAAATTCACCCAAACACATACTCCCATAATACTGAAACTCTAAAGGCTTTCCTCAGGGAAGGCTGTCATCACAGCCCTCCCAGGGATATCAGTGTCTCGTCGGACACATGCAGGAGAGCAGCAAGAAGGGAAGGAAGGTGGCTGCCAAGGAGAGGGGTCCGGTCTGTTACTATGTTCTTCTGGAATGAAAACAAGCATGCCAAAAAAACACTTAATAACAATAATTATAGTAAACTCTACCATTAATTTTAAAGTCCTATTTCATCTGAGAGATTTCAAGTCAACATAGCTTTGCTGTTTTAATGGAAAGATGTTTAAAAGTATACTGTACTTAAAAGCAAATATTAAATATATATTTAATTTTATTTTTTTAAATATTAAAAAGAAACCACGTTATGGTGTTTCACATGATAACCTGACACTATTTTGTAAAGAGAATTTATCAAGGAAAAAAAGGACTAAAAATATTAATTTATTTTTTTTAATTGGTGTTTGGCTTTTATAATGGTTGAAATTAGAATGGCCAGAATTTTACTTCAAAAGAAAGTAAAACTGAAAAGAAACAATACGATTTTAAAAAAGAAAGAAAAGAACAACAACAAAAAATCCATACATAGCTTACCATTTTTTTGACTTCAGCCGGGGAGGAGGGTTTCTGGGAATGAGAAACAGTGCTCTCATTGGATGCATGTCACAGAGAGCTGGGGAGAGGAGACGGTCGTGTCAGTATGGCACTTATTTTACTCATTCTTGACTTCTAGGGCTCATTCATAAGTAACACCAAACGGTCTGTTCCAATTGCCCAATTAATAGGCTTCATGTCAAGCTGTCTAGACATCTAGCTTGGAACTCTGGGCATACCTTGAATTTCTCATTTAAAAATATAAAATATACAAAGGACAAGAGCAACAAGAAGAATATACACTTTCAAACAGACATTGGACAGTTCTCATGAACCAAAGATAAAAATTAATTCAAAGTCTTAAAAGAAGATAAAAACACTTATGTTTTTTAAGCCATCCATAAGATTATAGTGAAAATGGTTGTATTTTCACAGGGTTGTTCTAATAAGGATTAAACAAGGCACTGCTTGTGAACACACCTTGGGAAGGCCTTCATACAATGCCTGGAACAGAGTAAGGATAGTTAAGCCCTTCAGAGATGTTGCTGACTATTGTTATAGCTAGTATTATTATGAAAGAGTGAAAATGTGGAAGTAAAATGGAGTTGTCTAATTCTGTGCTATTACTACCTCTACAATCACTCATTCCAATAAAGATGGTCGGCACACATGTATGCATTAATGTCACCATAGGTAATGTGCATTTTCATGTGTTTATTTACCTTCAAGAGATTCTTATAAGGCAGCTGGGAATGTGGGGATGGAGACGCAGACAATAGTATTCCCATTGTGAAAGAAAACTGAGACAAAGGATCAAGCAATATTTCCCTGTCCCAATTCCTTAGAAAGAAACATGAGGAACATCTGGTATTCAAAGCAAATATCTATTTCTGTATTGCAAACTAATTTGTTTTCAATGATTTTTTCATTCATTCAACAAATATTTATTCAGCAACTATGTACCAGGCAGTTACACTGTCTTTCCCTTTTAGGGAAACCCGCAGAAAATATGGCTTTTTTCTTTTTTTCTGTTATTCTATCCCAACCCTGATCAAAACTCTCAATTTTATAGAAGTTTTCATTGATTTAATCCAAGGAAAAGCAAACACTCCTACAAATTTTCATGAATAATCCGCCCCCCTCCAAAAAAATTCTGTAAATAAAAATAATGCCTCCATTTATTAAGTCAAAACTTAAGTAATACTAAAATTTCATGTTAGGAACCAGTTTAACTGGATATTAACTTTAAAATGCAAAACCAAAAATTACCAGTTATTGATGTGATCTCAGCTTACACATGTGAATTCTACTTAAATAAAAAGAAAATACAGCCTATACATACCAAGAGATCTCCATAAGGGACAATGGTTATCAAGAATTTCATTTATAATGTTTACAAATGCCTCCACCAAGAATCACTTTATACATGAAACTACTCTTTGAAGCCTAGGAACTAGTTTAGGTTACATACTACAACTGGGCTAAAAAGTGAAGAAAAATTACTTACGGGGAGCACCTTCTGCCATCTCAATGGCTGTAATGCCACAAGACCAAAGATCACTCTGCAAAAATAAAACAGTATGCCATATTAGCTGCAAAGCCATTAACTCACTTATGACTATTCACACAACTGAAATAAAGGCTTTCTTTCAAGTGTACAAAACAACTTGTCAGGATATTAAAAGTGAAAACACAGTTATAGGAACACCTTACAAGTGAGTGAACAGATGATACCTAAAATAATAAAGATTAGCTGATTAAAACCACTCATCGCTGTAAACGAGACAGACATAATTGATGTAAAAGCCCTCTAACAGCTCAGTGAATGTTCTCCTCTTCAGTGTGCACCCACATTTCTTTACAAGCATTATGTCTAGACTCCTGGATCAGATTTATGTTTGTTTTTATATTTTATGTTAGCACCTCAAATGTAATTAAGATTTTAAGTTTAAAGGACAGAAGCCATTCTTTACAAAGTTCTTAAAACTATTCATAAAATCAATACTTATTCACTAATTCAAATCATACTATGGGGCCTCTGCACTCCATCTTCAAACCAAACAAGGGAGAGATGGAAGTAAACTGTCTTTGTATGCAAGGACTCTATTCTTCCTGATTCCCCTGAAATGTTAACTTTAAATTTTGAATTAAACTTTTGTTCCTTGCTCAAAATTCCACAAGGGCGAGTGTTTTTGTTTTGTTCATTTTAATATCTGATAGATACTCAATAAGCACCGGCTGAAGAACAAATCTTATTTTAAAAAAGAAAAATATAGACAGTTATTGTCATTAGTATACATTTCATTTTTATGCTATCATGATCATATAATTACTCAAAGTTGCCCAATTTAAGTTTTCCAATATTAACCTATAATTATCTTACAAAGTAATTATGTTTGAATACAAGAATAAGAATAGACCTACAAATTTCTCCCTTACTTTTATGGAATTTTCCATACTACAAGGGTGCAAAGGGCTTACTGCCTTAAACCAGAGGACATTTTGGCAGTGTCAATGGTGGCATAAGCAGGGCTGTAGGTTTCCTGGCATAAGGCAACACAAAGTACCCCAGCTCCTATGAGGTCATCTTGTAAGTGAGCTTTCCTTGACAATAACTGAGCCTTTGCAGTTGACAGGAAACAAGAAACACATATTACATAGGAATCATCAGGCAAATCTAGAGAGTAGAACATTTTACAATAGACCCAACGTCTTAAGCAAGTCAGGTTCATGAATAAAAATGGGGATGCATTCTAAATTAAAAGCTACTCAATGGCCAAACAACCAAATACGTCCTGTCCTGCACTGGATACTGGTTTGGACAAATCAGCTATAATCTTTAATTAAGATTTTCAATTATTAACTCTGTATAAGGAATTATTTAAATTCACTTAGGTATGATAATATTTTGCGTACACTCAAAAATGGTTTCTAATTTTAAGAGATATGCAATAACATTAAAAAATAAAATGTCACAAAATCTGTAACCTATTTTTTAAAACTCCATATAAAAGAAACAATAAAAATTCCTCAGCTGCATTGATTTAATTTAAGCCTCAGTAATTGGGTACTTAAAATAAATACTGAAATACACTGGGGACTGTTAAGACAAACTTCACGATGAATATCACTAACAGGTACATTAACCACTCCAGTTTGTTTAATTAAGTTTTTTTTTAAAATAAATTTTTGTAAATATAGCCAACCTAAGTCTCATTACCAAATATGGATTTTTATACCTGGATCAAATGCATTATTGATTCAAGTCCCTCAAGGTCACTCTAATAATCTCAATATATTTGTATACTAAATGAAAACTATGAGACTCTTTTAACAAGAATAATCTAAAATTTTATAAATGTAGCTCTTATACATTCTGACAATATTTAAAAAATATATTTGATTTTAAGAAATTCCTCAAATTAAAAAGGATAACAAATGGGAGAAAACTTTTAATGTACTCATGAAGAAAAGTTCCATGTACTACATACCCAGTGGCCTGTACTGTCTGACACAAGTGCAATCCTTAGTGAAGCAAACGGACAAAAAAGTCACTTAACACTGTTCTGGAAAATTTGCGCCCACAACAGGGGCTCATGTCTTCCTCGAGAAATTAAGAAGTATGTATGAAATACATAAGCAACCTCTATTCACCCCTACAACTGAGCAAAGGCCAGCCAAGCAGGTGCCTCTTACTCTGTAGTCGTAGGTGGCGTCTGGGTTCTCATCACAGGCGATAACTTCAGGAGCCATCCAGTAGGGGGTGCCTATGAATGTATTCCTCCTTCCAACTGTCCTGTCCAGCTGAGCACTCACCCCAAAATCAACTGTGAAAAACAGAAAAAGGAAGAAAAAGTAGAACATGATTTAAGATGCAAAGAAAAAACTGGATGGAAAAGGTATCTTCATAGTAAACTAAAATAGCACTGTTTGATGAACCTGCAAAACTCTTCAAAGTAGGACACTTCCAAAAGGAGTGCCCTTTCCAGAGCAAAGTCATTAAGACTGCAAGATCCTCTGCCATACGGAAACTCCTGGGAGGCGTGGTCCAGGATCAGCAGAGGGTCTTTTGCATCAATGACTACTAGTGCTTTCAAAGAACACAACTGCCATAAATGAGTACAGGTTCAGAAAAGTCCCAAGGAGAAATGACCTACACTCCAAATGATTTAGCTTCTTTGTTTTAAGCAGAATTAAGGTTTTCTTGAAAAGAATAAAGCATTGCTCTAAATAAGAGAATAGGGAATATACAAAAAACATCCCCAGAAGCACTTGGGATTTCTGTTGAGTTTTCAGAGGGACTTTTACTTCCTGCCCAATTTAACTTCAGAATAGTTCTGCTGAACTTCACAGGTGGGAGGCAGGGTTGACAGAAAGTCCACATCAGAATGTCTGTCCATCAGTATCTACCAACATTATCACTACCTGCAAACTGCCATGACCCCAGTAAGAAGTGCACAGAGGAGTAGGAGCTGCTCATGCCAACGAGTCTATGAATTGCTGAGATAATTCACTGGTGTCAAAGGTTCCAATTCTGTCTACAGAACATGCTTGGGAATCAACTGGGCTGGGGGTGGGCTCATTAACTGAATGCTCAAGACAGGGAAGCATGGGCCACAAAGTAAGCACAGAAAGTCTGAGCAAGCTTCACAGCAATTTGGATAGCAACAGTAACTGATCACTAAGTAATTACTGAGGGACTATCATAGGCCTGGAAGCAGAAGGCCAATATACACAGGTTCATTGAACTCATTAAGTGAGGACAACTCAAGGGCCTCCTATCTTAGCTTTGAGGGGAGTTTCCAAATACGCAGACTAGTCCTCCACAGGTGATCAATAAATACAGGCACTACACAACAAAGCAAGGATGAAAATTTTAAAGTACAACTATTGTGCCAAGGTTTTTGAAAGGAAGATGGACTAGATTCTTGTGAGCATAAGGATAAAAAGTGTTTGTATGATGTTTCAATGAAAGAAAAATTAATTCTAACAGACTTTAAAAAAACTTCAAAGAACCATTATATGAAACTAGATGGGAAGAAGTTCAGATCCAGCTAAGGGAAACAGATAATATTTTTTAAAAATCATTGTAAAGCCATCTCTGGGACGGCCAGAGTCTTCAATTATCTATCCATGCAGAAATTTAGCAAAAATCTACCCTGGAGGCAACATACTAGGTGCTGGGTAAGAATATACTGGTAAACAACAAAACAATCCTGGTCACACACTCTCAGATCTTGAATTCTGGTAAGGAGACAGAAATACAAGAAAATAAATAATCATGTAATTATAAATTGTGAACAGTGCTGGGAAAGGAAAAAGAAACACAGCCCAAGACAAATAAGAGAGCCAAATAAAGCCTCCTGCAGATGAGGAGAAAACTTTTTAGTTTCAAAATAGAGGTTAAATCTTTCAAATGGGGAACAGTATGTGCAAAAACCCTGAGGCAAGTTCTAAGAAGTGGGGAGAAAAAAAACAGTGATTGAGAAAGGAAATAAAAGAGGCTCACAAAATGGGGTGGGAAAATAGTAGGAGCCAGTTCCTACAAGGCTTTTTATGGACCAGCAGAGTTCAAGTGTATTTTATCTAAAGTAAAATAGGAAGCCACTAAGGGTCTTTAAGCAGGAATGTGACATGGTCTCAATCAGTTGGCTTCTGTACAGAGAACAAATCAGAGGAGAAGCCCAAGAGAAAGGAGGTTGGAGCCTGGCTAAGCAGTAAGCCCAGGCCCACATTTTTAAGAACAGGAACAGAAACAGAAAATATGGGTAAAAGAATAAACTTTTAGAAGCTTGGGTTGTAGCTTAAGTGGTAGAGTGTTCGCTTAGCACCTGTGAGGCACTGGGTTCGATCCTCAGCACCACATAAAAATAAAATAAAGATATCATATCCACCTAAAAAACTAAAAAATAAATATTTTAAAAAAAAATGAACTTTTAGCTAAATGTAAACAGGGCAGCAAGTTGCCTGAGGGGCAAGTATGCCACACATCCCTCACGTACCAAGTTTCACCTCTGCATTCTCCGTAAGCAACACATTCTGGCCCTTGATATCCCGGTGAATCACATGGTGAATGTGAAGATGTGCCAGTCCCTGAAAAGGACAGACAGATTAGAATTTTAGTTCTTTGTCCCCGTTAGTAAACAGCTAGCAACACACCTTTTGTAACAAAGTATACGTGATCCAAAAAGTTTCGTTAAGTTCATAATTAGGACATAAAATTTTCTTTTAGCACATACCTAGGAAGACACACCAATACTATCATATAGAAGAAACCCACCTAACCACAACTTCAACCGGCTAGTTTTCCCCTCCGCAACATGAGCACTTGTGAGCTGTGCCTTTAAGACACACTTTAGATTACCATCTACAGTTTCTCTGCTGTAATTTGTGCTATTTGTGTACAGGGTGGTTCCTTTCCCACGCCAATGTCTATCTTTCAGTGGGTGACCATGGGTATATTTGCACTAGACAAATCCCAAAAGAAAAACAAAGGGCTAGAGCAGATTTAAATCTAGTTATAAAATGTCATCTTGTCTTCCCACTGTACAGTGACAAACTGCTAAGTGTTCATCAATCCCACCTCTACCCAAAGTGTAAAATGATTCTGAAAAGAGCCTTGTGTTGAATTAAAATATCTTTCTTTCCCAAGAAAACAAACTCTACTGGGCATATAGCACTTTTTGATGACCTTCTATCTGGAATGAAGCCCAAGAGCATGTCTCTCGAGAGGTAGTAGAGGAACAAAACCACATGCTGCATCCAAATATGGTCTGAAAGATAGCAGCCATCATTCTCACAACTGATTTGTTTGTTTTATCCTTAACTGGAGAAGCTAAATATGAAGCCTGTCTCCTTAAGATACCAGCAACCTATATACTCTGAAACATCTTGATCGAAAAGTGTAGATCAGGGCTGGGGCTATAGCTCAGTGGTAGAACACTTGCCTCGCACATGTGAGGCACTGGGTTCAATCCTTAGCACCACATAAAAAATAAATGAAAGTATGTTGTCCATTTACAACTATAATCACCAACAAAAAATATGGATAAAAAGAACTTGGCAAGGGACAGGAATGAAAAGCAAAGAAAGGTCAGTAGCTGGTGGATTCTAAATGCTTCCTTGGCCTTTGTTGTTGAAGATAAACTAAATGTTTACTTTGCTGTTGATTTCACACATTGCATGAANTATAAACTATCTTTGATGTCTTTGACATCTGGGACATTATGCTAGAAGCTAATAATTCCCTGCTTAAGAAACCACATCATAGAATTATACACAAAAAAGATATTGTATACATGTTCAAACAGAGAATACTAACTACATAGTAACAACACATATGCACAGAATACAGTAAGTGCTTCATGAACACTGATTTAATTCCAACAATAGTAATTTCATAGTTGGTCTCTGTGATGCCCAGAAAGTACACAGTAAATGAGCAGAAGCAGCAGCAGGACTCAAACCCAGTTGTGACTGACTCCACCATCAAAACCTCTTAACCATGGTTTCATCCTGCCTGCTGTTTACTGTATTCCTTCACTTGTGTAGGACAGGCTAATTAGCTTCTCACTTTTAGGCTCTGCTTCCTACAATAACCATAAAAGACTCATATTTTAACAGTGATATGTGCATATGATTATAAAAATATGGTCCATGTACCACTGCACTTCCTATTGGTAGACTATTTAAATAAAAAGAAATTAAACATTTATTTAGGAATTCCATATGGCAGTTTTTAAATCTGTAGCCCTGTATGAATCTTATATTTTGTTTCTTCTTAACAGGTAAAGCTACTGACTTTACCTATATAAAGAAATAAAATAACTACTACTTAAAGTTTTTTTTTTTAATTAGTGGGGAAAGCAGAAGAACTGGATTTCATTTTAACAACACAGTGTTTATTTTTAAAACATGGTAGGTAAATAAAAGTGCATCAATAATTTAAGTTTGTAATTTAGGGTTAAAGTAGAAAGAAACATGGTAATGGCTGAATAAAAAAAGACACCTATTAGTAAGTTGCATACAACTTTAAAATATGAAATCCTAAAAACCCTCTGCCAATGTATCATAATGAGTTTATTATTAAAGAAACCACTGCTGCTAAAACAGCAGTTCAAAACCTTACTCTAAGATCATTAGGCAGCTTTGCAACTGGCTATAAATAACATTAAACATTAGAATTATTCTTTGTAAATACTGTTACAGATTCTATCACCTAATGCCAAAGTCTGCAAGATGATTTTGAAACCAGCATTTAGCACAATGAACCTTGATTTATTAAGCACAGGATGCCATTTAAAACCAACAGTTTTGAGATTATTTCTCTTCCTTCCACTCTTGATTTCCTTTTAAATCTCCAAAGGAAATTCCCACTGCAATTAGGTCCGAACACAAATTTGGAGAAACACACAAAAACTACAGATGTCCCTGGGTGTCCAAGTGGGAGGGAAGAATGCTTATGCCATGGTATCCCTCAACACCTTCTTATACCAAAAATCTAAGGATGCTCAAGTCCCTTATTTAAAATGGTATGGTATCTTCATATAACCTACACACATTCTACCATATACTTTGAATCACATCTAGATCATTTATAATAGCTAATACAGTATCACAGCTACATAAATAATTTGCTAATTTATCATTTAGGGAGTAATGATAAGTCTACAATCTCAGTACAAAGCAATTATTTTTTTGAATATTTTTGATCCACACATGCACAGTCTGTGGATATAAAAAACTAAAATTTTTTTGTTTAAGTATACTTTCTTTAGGTGGGCTGGGGATATAGCTCAGTTGGTAGAGTGCTTGCCTCACATGCACAAGGCCTTGGGTTCAAGTGCCACACCCACACAAAAAAGTATACTTTCTGCTTAAACCACCAAACCTAGATGGCTATACAGAGACCTAGGTTGTCAAAAATAGAATTATCTGATAGGCATAACTAATGCAAAGACAACACTGGAGCTAGGAAAATGCAAATGTAAATACAAGATCACCACTGAGGCACAGTAGCTCCTGCTTTCCTTACCCTCAGAATCTCTCTGGAGATGTAAGCAATCCAGTCTTCTTTGAGTGTGTTTCCTTTGGTGTTCTTCACAAGGTCTGTGATGGACCCAGCCCCACAGAACTCCATAACAAGCTACAGGGCAGACAAGACACATTGTGATTAACACACCAGCTTTCAGTACACTTACCTTGCAGAGAAGTGAGGAAATGCAGTTCCATTCACTCCTTTTCCTGGACACTTAGGCATGTGATCATTTTAGAGGTATCCAAGTTAATGACAGCTCATTCCATGCCCCTGTGTATTCACTCTGCACATGTGGTCTGACAGACTGGGAATGCCTAACACTCTATGGCATGTACCAGCCAAGATGCCTCTTCTAAGCATGTGGGCACAAAAGTGCCATTTGTTCTTTATCACTGCCCAATTATCAGAAATCGGATTCAAGTGCGCCCTTACATTCTTTCTCATTTTAATCTCAAACATGTTCTATTTTTCATACTTTATCATTATTAAATCATTTTGTATCAACTGGGTTTAATTTAAAAGGATAATGCTATTTTTTAGAAATTACATAATTTTAATGCAGTATTTATATCTGATTGAAAAATGATTACAGCTTATTTGTATATAAACAGAAATTAACTATTCTAAAAGTTTAATGACTGAAGTTAGATAATAAGAGTATTTTTTCCCTTCTAACTAATGTGAAACATCATCTTGAATAAAAATGTCTTCATGAAGATATAAGGCTACAAAGTGTTGATTTCAGAAATTTTCCTAAATATTTACCGTTTTTAAATTAAGTATTATCATTAATTCTTGTTTGACAAAAATTTTCTTATATTCTTTGCCTCACTTCCAGGTAGTTACAAAAAAAGAAGAAATTCACTGAGTTTTCATATCAACTGGCTCCCACATAAAATTCTTATTATTTTTCTTCCAAGATCCTAATTTCCTTGCTATTATATGGTCACATTCATCCTGGAAGATGCCAATTTGTTCCTGAAAGACAAAGCTAACTTTTTTTCATGCAATGTGTGAAATCAACAGCAAAGTAAACATTTAGTTTATCTTCAACAACAAAGGCCAAGGAAGCATTTAGAATCCACCAGCTACTGACCTTTCTTTGCTTTTCATTCCTGTCCCTTGCCAAGTTCTTTTTATCCATATTTTTTGTTGGTGATTATAGTTGTAAATAATAATGTTACATATTGGTACATGCACACAATACTACAATATAATTTGGCCAATATATTCCCCAGCACTTTCCCTTGCTTCCTTATCTCCCACCCCTTGGTCCCTTTTCCTCTGTTGTTTCTCTCCCCTAACCCACTCCCTCTCTGGGAGATTGGGTGGGGGGCCCACCAGGGATTGAACTCATGGGCACTCAACCACTGAGCCATAACCCCAGCCCTATTTTGTATTTTATTTAGAGACAATGTCTCACTGAGTTGCTTAGCACCTTGCTTTTGCTGATGCTGGCTTTAAACTCCTACCTCAGCTGCCTTAGCTACTGGGATTACAGGTGTGCACCGCTGCACCCAGCTATTGTTTGTATTCTTGATGATTACCATTCTTACTTGGCGTGAGAGAAAATCTCGGTGTAGTTTTGATTTGTGTTTCCCCAAAAATTACTAATGATGTTTAACATTATTTCATATTTGTTAGCCATCTGTATTTCTTCTTTTGAGAAGTATCTGTTTAATTTGTTTGCACATTTATTAATTGGGTTATTTGGTTTTTTAGTGTGAAGTTTTTTGAGTTCTTTATATATTCTAGACATTAGTCCTCTGTCAGAAGTATAGCTGGCAAAAATGTTCCCCCTGGGCTGGGGATGTGGCTCAAGCGGTAGCGCGCTCGCCTGGCATGTGTGCAGCCCGGGTTCAATCCTCAGCACCACATACAAACAACGATGTTGTGTCCTCTGAAAACTAAAAAATAAATATTAAAAAATTCTCTCTTAAAAAAAAAAAAAAATTCTCCCATTCTGTGGGTTTGTTCTTCTCATTCCCAGTTGTTCCCTTTGCTGTGCAGAAACTTTTTAATTTGATACATTTCATTTATTAACTCTGTGCATTATTTCCTTTGCTTGTTATATTGAGAAAGCCATTGCCTGTGCCTGATACACTAGAGTGCTGATCCTATGTTTTCTTCTTGGAATTCCATTGTTTCTGGTCTACCCTGGCACAATTCTTAATGCGCTTAAGAATACACCACAAAGAAAAGCCCACAAAATACTCAGAAACACATGCCTACCCAGAGTTGGTCATCGTGTCCTGGGGGGCTCTTTTTAATGAAAGCACCATAATATGTTGCAATATTTCTATGATGAGAATATTTCTTCAGCATGTTTATCTCCAGTTTGATTTCTTCTTCTTCATCCTTAAGAGAGGGGGGAGGAAAAAACAACACACAGCTTTTGAATGATATAGGGGACTTTATTTTCCCCCCACATATGCAATAACAAAAGAAGCTAAAGTTCTCTGTCCCTCAAGAAACAAAAGATTGCTTCATTCTCAGGGTTTCAAACTTGGCTTTCCCGTATTCTCTTATTAAAATAAGATAAGCAATGGAAGAAAAGATGACTTTGGGTGAGATGGAGGGTTAGGGGAATGAAGGAAACAAATGGTGGTATAAATCTGGAAGAAAAAAAAAACTGTTCTTATGAAAGATGAGAGCTAAGAAGCCTGTGGTCTTCACTTTTCTCTTACATACACCTAGGGAAGAAATTCCAGCCAGGGACAACTTAGAGGTTGTGAATAGTCTAGGTACATGTGTACACATGCAACAAAAGGCAACAGAGCACACACTCATAAACAAGCATATATGTGCACACACACAACAATTTGAAGATGCCTACTACTTTAGCCTAGCATCTCCAGAACCTAAGGAAATTCGGTTTATAAATATATTTTAGATGGGGCTGGGGATGTGGCTCAAGCGGTAGCGCGCTCGCCTGGCATGCGTGCGGCCCGGGTTCGATCCTCAGCACCACATACAAACCAAGATGTTGTGTCCGCCAAATACTAAAAAAAATAAAATAAATATTAAAAATTAAAAAAAAAAATAAAGGTTATAACAAAAAAATATATATATATATTTTAGATGAAAGCTCAGCTGGGTGTGGTGGCACATGCCTGTAATTCAAGGGACTCAGGAGGCTGAAACAGGAGGATTGCAAGGTCAAAGCAACTAAGCAACACTCTACCTCAAAATAAAAGGAGATGTGGCTGAGAGGTTAAGTGCCTGAGGGGAGGGGAGAGAAGGGGGAGGGATGAGGCAAAGCAGGGAGGGAGGCAGGAAGGAAGAATGAAGGAAGGTCCTGTCAATATCATTAATTAGACATTAATGATGAGAAGAAATGGGAAAAGGAAAATAAATAATAAGTAATACAGTTGTGCATTACTGCTTTGGAAACCAAGCAGAATAAGACATGTAGTCACCCTAAAGTATTGATTCTCAAAATGGTAGCTTTCCTGCTTGGTGTAAATATTATAAGAGTATATTCCATAAACACAGTGCCTTAGAGCATTTATAGATGATAACTACCAATACAGCAACAGAAATCACATGGCCAAAAGTACAGTCTACAAAATAATTCTCATTCTAACCCCACACATAGGAAAACCTTCCATCTGTGATTTAAATACTGCCATGCTGAAAGGAGCAATGAAAAAGAAAATACTCAATAAAAGTGTCTTAATAACAAACAAAACCAGTATTTAGATTGGCCAATATAGAAAAACAGACCTGTTTAAGATCTTTCTTCAAAAGGAATCTTATACTAAAACAGAACAGGGTGGTGATTTTTATTAACAGTACCAGGAAGCAGACCCCAAAGAAAACCAGAAAGTCCAATTCATCAAAAGATTTACTTGTGCTTTTTCTACGCACTCACATTCATACACCAAGAATGATGGACATAATACAGTAATGTCCCTGCTCATTGGCAGGGGGCATATTGAGTCTGTTTGCTCTGAACTCTCCACAACTTGCTCTAGAAAAGACACCTACTTGGTCCAAGTAGGAAACAGTCCAGGACAACCCTAAGGAGATCCTGTCAAGACAGAAAGGTTCTTAAAAAAAATTAGAACATGTCAAAAACCACAATCAGATTCCTACTGAATGCCCTTTATGCCCCTATTGAAAGGGCTCACTGACCCAAATATTCATTTACTGCAGGCAGCTGATCAGAAAGGTTTGATTTTTCTATTCTTGTTCAAAATCAGTAACCTATAAGCTTTCACAAACACAAAAAAGAGCAATATTGCACTATAAAAGGAAAAAAGTCAAAATATTAATTTTAATTTTGTCTTAGTAGAAAGATCGGCCAGCTGATTACTTTGCATACTTTATGAATTTATTGGATTACAGAGGCTTGTTTTGTCCTATTCCTTACCCCTTCTTCCCTTCATGCCTACTCCTAGTGAAACTATTACCAGGGTCACTGTTCCTCTCATACTCTGCCAACACATTTCACTTCCTGACAAAAAGTAAATGCTGTTCAAGAGCATCTATGAGAAGCCAGGTGCAGTGGAGCATGCTCGTAATCCCAGTGGCTTGGGAGGCTGAGACAGGAGGACATCGAGTTCAAAAACAGCCTCCACATAAAAATAAACAAATAAAGGTATTTTTTTAATGACACCATGAGGAAGGAAGGAAGGGAGGGAGGGAGGAAGGAAGGAAGGAAGGAAACAACCAGCTCACTAAAAGCAAGGCAATAAGCAACTCAGTGAGACCCTGTCTCTAAAATACAAAATAGGGCTGGAGATGTGGCTCAGTGGTCGAGTGCCCCTGAGTTCAATCCCCTCCAAAAAAAAAAAAAAAAAAAGACTACCCATGAGAAACCTGATCAATAAGGATCATGACATTTTTGATGAATTTCAATGAATTTTTTTCTTTTAGTGACACAAATCAGAGTCTTCCAGGATCTAATTTATTCACCACTCTACGAAGACTGGAGGGCTTCCAGGTCACTTGATGTTTTCATATCCCAATGAGACAGAAATCAAGCACACATTTTGGAGTGCTTAAGGATTCAGTACCATGCTGGTGCTCCCATAGACCGAATATAAATATTGGTAAAAATGGCTGGCAGAGTATCTTGGGGCATATTTAACTGATAGAGACACACCATTACTTTATGTAATGAAACCATGATGCATCAGGAACCATAGGACTCACACTGTAACATCTTCAGAACTGGGCTGCACCTTGGAATCAATGAAACATAAGAACAACTTAAATGCAATCAAGTAGGACAATAGCTTTTTTAACAAGACTGAACCATTCAAATATCATCTAGAAATATAGTAATCAGACCAATGTCTCTTTCAAAACTATTTCCCAGGTCTTGAGGAGTCAAATTCTGAAGCACATTCTCCTCTCAAAATTATTGGTTTAGGATAATGTATACAGATACTTTGAACATTCCCTCTTTTATGATTTTAAAATAAAAGACATGAAATAAAAGGACATTTAGCACCACTAATTGTCATTCACTGTCTAATTATGAATGCCCACTCCTGGAGGGAAAAAAAAATCAGAAATACAGAATCTGCCCAATGGCTCTAAGCCAACTACAACTGGAATCCTAATTATAACTAAATATACAATATTTTACGTTGAACCAACTTCTGAGTTCCAGTCTCCCTTTGGAATTGTTGCAAATTTTATGCCAAATGGGGGAGGGTGGGATATAACCATTATATAAAGCATATTTTTTTGCTGGTATTAAAGAATATTTATTACTAAACTGTATTTGGTGCAAGATTAAGATACACAGAACACTTGTGAATATATACATTAATGCCGTGGCAACAAGGTGAAATACAGAAGTTTGGTGGTCTCAGGCTAACACTACATAGTATGTACCAATGAAGCAAGACATAGGTCAGGCAGTTAGTGTAGACAGATGGTCAGACCAGGAAGATGAAAGCTGCTTCAAAGGGAAAGAAAATGCTAATACTGTAGGATACATCCCCTACATTCTTGGCCAAAGTCAATGACCCTGGGATATTGAAATGTTAATGCCTTTAGGACACATCCCCTTCCCCGTCACTCAAGGCCAAAGTCACCTGCCTCCAGAGGGACAGTTCCTCCCAGTGGGGAATTATTAATGAGTATTCCCTGGACTGCTCCCCTGTAAAATGGGGATAGGTATCCCTGAATTGCTCCTTTCCTACCTTTTTGCTGCATGGGTGGGATAAAAAGACAGAAAACCTGTAAAGTGAAAAACAAGATTCATCCCTCTCATGGACACCCAGCTCTGGGACCCCTTCTTGTGTTAATATTTTCTTTAAATAAAATTTGCTTTCTACACTTGCCTTAGCATTTCTCGGGTATTCCAACTTCAACCTATGGGGAAAGGGAACTTTCACTGGTAACGGGCAGTAACACTACCATTACCACCAAAACAAACAGCTTATTTAGCTAAAGAAGATACTACACTAAACAAACTTGGGACTGGCTAGAACTGAAAAGTAAAAACAATAACAAATCCCACATATGAAAAGAAAATTGGATTGGCAAAATTACATGGCTTTATATATTTTGTATTGTCAGAGTGCAAATTATTGTGACCTTTCACAATCTTTCTTCTTTAGGGGGCCACATCTTACACAAATGGAAGAAAAAAAAAAACTAAAAAAAGAAAAGAGAAGAAAAAAAGGAAAAGAACAGGGTGACCTGACAGGGAGGTCTTTTTGGAAAGAAAGGAAGACTTCCTTCTGTTTTTTTCTGTGAGGCAGCTGCTTGCCTCCCCCAAGCCCCCACCCCGCCCCCAGCCTCCGTGGTGTTTGAATGCAGCTGATGCCAATTAGCATTTTGGAAGTGGAGGCCAACTCTCACAGGAAAAAAAAAAAAAAAAAAAAACAGGTCTTTGTCTCTGGCTGGAATGAATTAGTGGATGAAGTTTTCAGTTGCCTCACCTGGCGGTTAAGAGGATGGGGGAGGGGAGAACATCTGCATAGTGGTAATTTTCACAAGGAACATTGGGTTTGTGAATGAGTCATATGACAAGTCATGCCCACTCCACCATCTCAGCACACAGCCATGCATATTATTAGCATTTTGTTCTTTGTTTTTTAATGTTCCCTCAAAATGAGGATTAGACTCTAGTTACCTAAATTCTCTCATTCCACTGATCTAGGTAGCTGTGCAGATAGGCAAACTTCATATAAGTTAAACTTCACATCCTAGGATTCAACAGGACCAGGAAAATTATCTGAGCTAATCATCTTACCACCTAGCTTCCATACTTTACAGAACTAAGTATCACTCAGGGACAGGTGAACAAATAGGAAAGGGCAATTGATTTTTACTGTATTAGTTGGAGAGAGGGCTGTAAAAATGAGATATACAGCTGGCAGATTTCTGTACCAAAATGTACAACTAAATGTACATTTAATGAAAATACCTATTTCTGAAAATCAGTTTTACAGATTGTTTTAGAAAACTACTATTAAGCTCTTCTTTATGACTGCAGTTTTTTTTTTAATTTAAACACATGAAAACTTTATGCAACTTATATTCACTGACTATTCAACTAAACATATATGAAGAAACTACGCAGGATAGATTCTAGAACAAAATTAAGGTTAGAGAATTTGGACAAAAGGAAGGAATGACAAGATCCCAACCCAAAGGGCAATTAGTCCCAGAATAAAATCCCAATAGGAAAATTGCAAATTTAACAAAGCCAAAATAGAAATCATATACATTCAAGACATTATGCTCAAAAAAAGCAGTGTTTGGAACACACTTCAAACTAAAAGGCTCTATTTCTTAAATTATACATAATGTCACTATTATTTGTATATGTACATAATTTAATAAATTTCATTCTCCTATACCTCGCCTCCCAGTCCCCTTCTTCCACTCCACTGGTCTCCTTTCTAATTTCACAGGATCAAACCACCCCCTTTCCCCTTTTTTTCTCTCTAGCTTTCACAAGGGAGAACACACAAGTCCCTTGATTTTCTGGTCTGTCTCTTTGCTCATTTGCTTAACACAGTGCTCTACAGTTCCTGCATATGTCATACTTTCATTCTTCTTCTTCTTTTTTTTTTTTTTTTGGTACCAGGGATTGAACTCAGGGGCACTTGACCACTGAGCCACATTCCCCAGCCCTATTTTTGTGTTTTATTTAGAGACAGAGTCTCACTGAGTTGCTTAGAGCCTTGCTTTTGCTGAGGCTTGCTTTTGAACTCAGGATCCTCCAGTCTCAGCCTCAGGAGCTGCTGGAATTACAGGCAAGCACCACCACCACTGGCTTCATTCTTCTTTATAACTGAATAAAACTCCATTGTGTGTGTGTGTGACATTTTCTTTATCCACTCATGTGATGATGAATACTTATGCTGGTTCTTTAACTTGGCTATACTGAATTACACTGCAGGGAGACATGCTCTGTATCTGATACTGAATCAATGAATTTCTTCTGGAATTCCAAAGTCAAAACATAAGGTCCTGAAGCCCTAAAACTGTTTTCCATCTTTTTTGTCTAAAGGCACAATACACAATTTTTTTTTAAGATAGAACAAAGTTTTCAAAGAGTCCTCTGCATCTCCTTCATCTTCTACAAAGTTTACCTCTTCTATTTCAATATAATTCTATCACTCAGTTGGTATCCAAAAACTTGATAACAGAAAATTACATAACAACATTCACCTAGAAGAACAGGGGAAGACTTTAGATAAACTGAATGATGCAGCATGGTAAATACAACTTATTCCATTTCCCACTACTTCACACACTCATAGACAATCATGAGACTGCTGCTTCCAAGAAACCACAAGGAGGCCCAAAATACACCTCTGCCTTAGCCCACCACCACCCGCCAACACCAAAAAGCTCAATATGGCAATCTTAAACAATAAAGCGAAATATGGCAGATTGCTATTTTCTCTAGGCTCTAAAAGAAACTCCAAAGTTTCATGTTATTAACCTGCAGAAATCAAGTCAAGTCCCAATATATAAGGTAAAACACCATGGGTTCAAGTATCTTCAACAATACAACTTGTGCCAAATACCATACATACTAGTGCCAAAATACCCTACCAAAAACCTTGATTGTACTCAAACTTTTTGAGATCCTAAATTCTTTATTATGAAATGGAAAAAGGAAGCAAAATCTAAAACACTCTGTAGATAACAAGAGTATGTCCCTGACATCAACATTTTGCCAATTACAATCAATGCAAGTCTGCGTATGTTTAGACAACTACATAACATATTTTAATGAATACACAGGGGAAAATAAGAAAAGCTTCCAAAGATTATTTCTATAGATAGTTTCTTCTTTAACTTTACAATTCTGTACAATTATCATGGCTAGTTTCCTAATTTAGGAAAAATAAATATAGAGTTAGATCAGAAGAGGTATAGGCCCATAAGAATGCAAATCTTTTTGGCAACTCCCACAGTCTGCCTCTCCTCTGTCCCTTGCTACTCTAGGGTCACTGCTATCCCTCTGATAAGACTACTCCACCAATGGTCAGAGGTGCAAAAGAGCCTGATAAACTAGAGCCTTGTTGGTTAAACTGTACCAAATGGTTCTGACCTTGGCCTTAAGGTTATTTCTTCATATTTGTACCAATCCAGACCCACAACTTCTTAAAATCAGCTCTTTGTAGGTTTATGTCATTCTTGGAACGGAAGAAGAGGGTAAGTGGAACATTGTTGTACTCTGTCTTCATTTTCCTGACCTGCCAGAGGGTCCCTGAAGCAGCACCTGGCCTCACTCCTTGCAGACCCTTGTCTAAGCCAGAAGCAAACTCCATGAAACTTCCTACAGTACAAGTAGGAAACTAATAATATGTACACAGAACAGTGTTGTTTAAACCCTAAATCCAGCTCCAAGTAAGCAATGGCAACATCTGACCACAGCTCTGAAGACAGTGTTTTAAGCAATACCTGTTTCTCCATTTCATACTGACCCCATCTGTGCACAAATATGCACCTGCTTGCATACTTGACATGGTGAATTAGATCAAGGCCAGGCTCCAAAAAGAGTGATCAATAAAAAAGAATGAAGAAACTTTTACTCCCGGCCAAGATAAACTATCAAGGGCCAAATGATTTAACCTCCTACTTAAACAAGTAAAATTAACCAAACATATGAAAAGAGTTTAGAATATCAGGCAATGCAGGACAGTGCTCCCTGAGAGGTTGCCCCGCTTATTACCTCTTAGAAGAGATTCCAGGCTACAGTCCAGAGAAAAGAAACTCAACTACAGTCCAAAGGAGTCTATGAGTTAAGAAGATAGAGCTGAGTCTCTGGAGAGACCACATCAACTACAGGTACAGGACAGAATTCCAAAGAGCTTCACAGAAAGCAAGTAAGGCAAAGATCTGAGAATCTGCCTTGAAGATTCAGTATAGCTCCATCAGTTATAGCATCTTCACCTCTGAGAAAACCACATACAGCCAGGTAAAGAGTTGAATCCTGAAAGGAGTCCATAGAACAGTATACCAGTGCTCACAGGGATGGGGAAAAATGCATTGTTCATATAACATTAGGGAGAGCACTCAATAGTGGGGCAAATTAGCCTTAGACCACATGCTGATCTGATTTTTTTTTAAATAAATTTTAAAAGAATTAAACTATTCCCAAATGACTGACTGTATTCCAGAACAAAGGTCAAGAATATTATAAAATGTAAGATATATCTAGTGAGGTAAAATTCATAATGCCTGGCACCTAACTTAAAATTAACAGGCATTCAAAGAAGCTAAAACATAGTGACTGGAGTTGTGGCTTAGCGCTAGAGCACTTGCCTAACACGTGCGAGGCGCTGGGTTCGATCCTCAGCACCACATAAAAAAAATAAAATGCTTTGTGTTGTGTCCATCTACCCCAAAAAATAAATATTAAAAAAAAAGAAGCCCAAGTGTTTAGTAATAACCCAGCAGAAACTGAAAACAAAAACCACTCAGTTAGAACAAAGAAGCTAAAACATGCATTCATGGGAAGAGGGACAGGGATCAACCAAATATAATCCAAAGGAACAGGGATCAACCAAATATAATCCAAAGGATAGAATAACAGACAAAACCATTAAACAGCCTACAATCTACACCTCTACTGGTAGTCAGTATGTTCACAAAGGAACTCTAGGCTCAAATTATTTTATATTGTCCATTAAATCAGAACCCAGTGCATTTGGAAAGCAACAACTTAGATTTACAAATGCTTCAATTACTCAACCCAGGGTGGCAGGGTAAAAACTTAACAGATAGGTCATCTGTTCCTACTTTCCTACCACTAAAAGACTATAATCATAATCTTTGAAAAACTAAATCACATGTAGGAAAAAAAAAACACTTCAATAAAATTAATATGCAAAGTCATCATTTTTAATCATATTATTAAAATAATTTGTTTAATAAAAAAAAAATCCTAAAGTTATGCCTGAATCAAAAATATAGACAATGTCAAAAAACTATTTTCTATAGCCCATACTTGGATAGGTGTTGGGGTGGGGGCACAGCTGACCAGTATTTACATAACATTTATCTTCTTTTAAGTCTCACTTCACAAATAGTGGCCAAGCAAAGATTTTTTGATGTCTCATGTTTTCTTTTTCTTCTCTTATTTTTCTTGTCTTCATTTCTATCTTCTTAAACTACCTCAAATCCTACTTTATGTATTATTCTGGTAGCATTTCATGATATACCACAGTAGATGATTTAAAAAAGGAAAAAAGATGAAACAGAATAATGATCACGTGGAGAAAAGCACTAAAATCCTCCCTTGGAAAACAACCTGATCCCTACAGGGCACCATTTGCAAACTAGTCATGCAAACTGACCTAACAAAAGCCAAGAGGGAGTTTGCTCTGAAACAAACCAGAATATTCAGTTAAAGCCCATGTGTAAAAGTGGGTCCTCCTTGGAAAAGTCTAGTTGGGTGCACATCAAAAAATGTGCCCCCGCCCAGCTCACTCCAATTCCAACTATATATACACCACAGCCATGCCAACTGCAAATCTCGGGCTTCAGAAGAACCTAGAAAGGCAAATGAAAAAGTACAGAAGCAGGCTGGGGGTGTGGCTCAAGCGGTAGCGCGCTCGCCTGGCATGTGTGTGGCCCGGGTTCGATCCTCAGCACTACATACAAAAAAAAAAAAAAAACCAAAAACCAAAGATGTTGTGTACGCCGAAAACTAAATAAATAAATAAATATTTTAAAAGTTCTCTCTCTCTCTCTTTAAAAAAAAAGAAAAAAAGAAAAAGTGCAGAAGCATAAAAACCATGTGAATTCAGACAGATGATTGCCTTTTATGGCCCTTCTCTACAAAAAAGCAAGTCCCAAGAAGTGACACGGCCTTGTTTTGGTTATCTCAGTAGCCCAGCAGTGCTTGCTATATTAAACATGTTCCACTGTATACACCAGAACACCAATAAACTGGATTTATTTTCAAAACAAAACAAGAGAATCCCAGAACCTCAGTTTACTTATATATGGGATGAAGACAATACCTCATGGAACTCTAATCAGTTCTTAGCAGGTAAAACACAACCCAGGGTCACAGATTTAGGTAACATGCAAAGACCTTCTGAGAGCCTAGCATATGGTGAACACACATTATGATTTTTGGAAAATGAATTATAACTATCTCGGCTACTTTATTAACTGAATAATCCCAAATACAAACTGTTCCTGAAGCTGCCTGTAGAAAAGCCAGCCCCAGTTAACTCAGGTGATATGAACCCCTGCATCCCCCTTCCTGTTAGCAACAGTGAATAGAGAAGCAATCAATTAAATGACAGGCAGGCTTACAATCTTGCTGCTGTGATGAGCTAAGAGGTCTGAGCAAGGATGCCAGGTGCCAAAATTGCCAACAGCAGAGTAATCTATTCTCTTCCCAACTGCTATATTTAGGTTGGGTTTATTACTCAAGAATGATCCGCAATGTGTGTCCTAACTACTTATGTTATTACCTCCATTCATACATGAACGCTAATACATACAACACTACTGATGTTCCTCCTGGAAAAACATAAAAAGATGTGGAAAGTTCATAGATATCAAGATGACTGGCAAGGAAAGAACCAATTATCTTTCACATGTGATTCAACTGGGAGTAAGACAATCTGCTGCTGAGACTGACATTCCTCAACTGTATTAGAGGAAAGTGTTGCTAAAGCCAGAATTAGACAGGCAGATAGGCAAGGGTCTGATCCAGAGGATATAGGGATTGAAATGTTGATTCCTTCAGAGCCCTTCCACCACCCTTATCAAGATAACCTGCCCCTGTTCCAACCTGTTGCTAAGTAACCTGTCTCAGGGATTGTCCCTAGCTACAGAGAGTTGTAATTAGACCCTCTTCCTGCCCAGTTCAGGCCACCTTGGCCCCTCCAGAGCATCTGCTTCTCACCTTTTGGCCATCACACCAAGCATTTGCTGGGTCTAGCCCCATACCCAGGAAGGAGAGAGATAAAGGGAATAGAGTAGGAGAAAGAGGGAAGCCTAGGATTTATACAAAGGCAGAACACCCTCACTTCTGGGAATACCAGGATACCAGCTATGGTCCCTTTCTTCCTCCCCACCCCAAGAAGTCTATGTTACCTCCTTTTAAATAAACCCTGCTTTATATGCTTATCTTGGCATGCTTCTCTAATGTTATACTTCAACATGTGAGAAAGCAGAACTCTCACTGGTAACCGGCAGTAACATCACCACCACCAAGACAATGGACACTCATCCTGCAGCAACCCGAGTGGGTGCATTCTGGGAAACATTCTAATATTGAATTCTCTGTATTTTTTGAGAAAATTATGTTTCATTTGAATGATTTTAGAAGGTATACAGGACTACTATTTACAAATGTGAAATTTTATTGCATAAGAAGTGTTTTTCAGATTTTATAAGGGAAGTCAATAATAGAGGACTGATGTGATCCAATTGAAATAAACAAACAGAAGTTAAACTTCTACAAATTTTATGAACATAAATGGTGCTATCCTAGCTTAAACCTGTTTCTTAAACCTTTTTATAATAAATTCACCTACTATCCCACCATCCCATCCAGCACCATAAGCAAGCTGCATACTGATTATTCAGAAAAAGTGAAAAAGTGAATTTCTTTTTTTAGATCAGAACACAATTTCTTGCTATTAATCATTCATTATACGGCACTGTAGGTTAATCTACTGCTTACACATTTCACAAAATTGTGATAAATCATTTTTAATCTACAAATAACTCATTAACTCGATATAAAACTTTTCCTTAAATGCATTCCCTCCATTCTAGAGTGTGAGTACTATGAGGAGGCAGAATGGAGGCAGTGGGAGAAATCTGGGAAGAGGACCTCAAGACACCACAGCTGCTCTCTGTCCACCAGCAGTCAAGTGATGCCACTCCCTAAAGAACAACACAGTCCTCCCTCTCCTGGGATTCTCATCTCCTGCCACTCTGAATGACATGAAATAAAACATATGGTCAGAGATTGCCTGGAATCAATCTCCTGAGGCTGGCCAAGTCGGACCAATTTTTAAAAAATAAAATTCTTAGAGAGGGTAAGGAAAAAAATGTAGTTGCCAAAAAGAGGACCATCAACTACTACATGCCTATCTTCAGAGTAATGGGGCAGGGGAATTGGACTTCTTCAACAAAGGAAAAATAAACCCATCACCATCATAAAAACAAACACAAAGTAAGTCTCAAATAGTATCTCCCCTCCAAATATATATACGGATTTATACAGTCCAAAATTTAGGCCATTTAGTTACATGCTGAAATAAATGCTTCAGTAAAGACCCTTAAAGGTCATTTACCAATTCAAATAAGCACAAAGGATACTCTCATTGAGACCTGTCCAACTCATTTACCTCCAACCACCAATACAAACCACCAAATCTATCATCTGACATTACTCAAAAAATAAAGGCTAAGAAGTGGTTATGCCACTCTCCTTAACAGCCTTTTCAGAGCTTGTCCATTCACCCATCCATTGGTTCAACACATGTGATTTGCAAGTACATATCATTCACAGCATGCACTGTGCCCTAGAGCTAGAGAACAGGCACTGGACAGGGAAATGGCTAGCTACTAAAAGAAACAACTGGGTTAACACTGACAGAGACTACAAAGCACAAGGAAAAGGAAACAGGCAAGGGCAACCAGCTGCCCCAGAGGATAAGGAAAAAGCATTCAAGGTGCACTTGGGGAGATCTTATAGGAAGAAAAGAACTCTGGGAAGAGATAGCATCAAAGCAATCCAAATGAGGATCCACAGCACACAGAATGATGCAAGCAAGCAAACCCAGGCATCAGAGAAAGTACATGCACATTCTTAAGCCCAGACTAACTATGCTATTAATAAAATGCATCTATAAAGGATATCAAGAAAATATCCTCTTTTCTTACTAGAGGCTTGTAGCCTCACCTCTGAATCTATCAGCTTTATGTATAAGGTGCTCTCTTGTGCATGGACATTTACACACTGGTATATACTCAGCACCTAGTCTCTCTGAAGAATACTAAGCCTAAGGCTAAAAACTGACACACAACTTAAAGAAACAGGGAAGATCAGTGGAGTAGGAGGAGAGTGAGGGAGGAAAGCAGGGAAGAAATTTGAAGAATGAATTTAATAAATTCATGTTATATTCTTATGTAAAAGAACCAAAGGGAATTTCACGTTTATGTATATGTAGAAGCAAGGAAGTTTATTAGAGGAGGGAGGAGTGGCGAAAGAGGAGTATGGGGATTGAAATCAAACGCTTCACATGTATGATTTTGTCAAAATAAACCCCAAAACTATGCATAGTTCTCTAATAAAAAATGAAAACAACGACATACAAAAGCACTATAATTTCTGTTTACAGAATTAATTCGGTTTATCAGTTTTTCTAACTAAAATTAGATGCAGAAGGGGAAGTGAGTTTAAAACTTATGGTTCCCTAAGGCTTACAACTTTAAAGGTAAAACCGCAAAATCAAAAGGAAAGAAAAACATATGCCAATTAAGCTAAAGAGTACAGTGTAAAGAGGTAAGCTGATTTTGCAATTGAGAACTAGAATTTCTCAATGGTTAATTTCCTTGAAGACTGACATCCTTAATAATTTGGGGCAGGGGATCATAAAATCTTAAGAAATATTATAAACAACAAATTCTAGGGATAATTCTGCTTTTAAATGTATTCTGAAGTTTTTCAGATGTTATAAAAATAATTACCAGTTCAGAAGGAAGAATCCCCTACCATGTCCAGTACAAAAGTCAATGCAGTGAACTGCTTATATGTCAACAATGTGTGTACGTTAATTTTAATACATAAATTTCTAATAAGTATATAAATTAACATTATATAAAGTCCAATGAAATTATTACATACACATAAAAATGCGGTGATACTATGGCATCTTTTCTAAACATTCCTTCAAAATGTATAGCAGCTACTTAAGAAGCTGCATCCCAAAACCAGACTCAGAGGTGCATGCCTGTAATCCCAGAGACTTGGGATGTTGAAGCAGGAAAATCACAAGTTCCAGGATAGCTAGCCAAAGCAACATAGAGAGGCTCTGAGTAACTCAGATCTTGGCAAAATAAAACATAAAAAGGGTCAGGGATGTGGCTCAGGGGTTAATCTCCCCTGGGTTCAAGAAGAGAGGAGAAGAAGATAAGAGAGAAAAGAAAAGCACCTTAGACACAGCATTCCTTGTGAGATCTGAACCAAATTTACTCTCAAGATTTGGCTAAAGATTTCACTGCTGGTTTTGCTACCTATTATTCCAAACCAGCTATTCCTTCAACTTAGAATGAAGGAAAATAACATACCCACAGTATGGATGCACAGGCACTGGGCTATGTGATGTGTGCTCAAATAAGACAGAGCTACTTCCAATTCACAGAAATCTTCACAACTGCTCAGAAAATAATCTTGGGCTTTTGAATCATTTGTCTTCTAACTGTAACTGTCATTATTTCATTATGTTCCAAATAATTTTCATATAGTTGCAGAAGAGAATTATATTCTTAGACCAGATTTTTTGTTTGTTTGTTTTGGTGGTGCTAGTGATTGAACCTAGGGCCTTGCGCATGTGAGGTAAGCACTCTACCAAACTGAGCTATATCCCCAGCCTCTAAGACCAGATGTTTTTGAAGTTGGTGCTGTCTCACAAACAGGTAACCCCACATCTGTATCCACTGGTCACAGACAGGCCAGGCTGCTGAATGAAGTAGCATGATATGTAAAACAGTACCTAACTAATATTTAAGTATCACCAGAAATATACAGACTCTATCAAGAAGTTTCAAAATGTGAATTTCAAACAGTTATTATAAGACTTAAATCACAAATGGCTTTCTTGTTTTATTTATAGTCAAATGAATTAATGAAGATTATGACAAAAATCTTGTCATCTAAGAACGATCTGACAAGAATAACATATCGATTCAAATCCCAGTATGTATAGTGATTAGTCTACCTTTCAAGATCTTGTAAGCAATATGAAAGAACAACTAAAAATAATAAACACTTTTGTTCAGTACTATGAAGTTACTTAAACTGATCTGTTCTTTAGTAGTTTACAATCTAAAGGTTACACTGTCCTGTCCAGGTGTATGGACAGAAGAAGTAACACTACATGAATACAGAATATATACATACTACAAGCTCAAAAACAGAAGTGTACTATGAAATGGTAACTTTAAAAAGTTAAAAAAAAACTATATATTTGAGACTAGGCAAAGTTAAGAAATTCATCTTCTGAATTATTTGAGAAAATCTTCTTGGAATAAATACAAATTGACTTTTAAATTAAATGCAACCACACAGACAAGCACATGTTCAACTGGAGGTTTCTTGAGTGACTAATAGCTTTACTTCACAGAAGACTGAAAACACACTCAAAAGTCAACCAGTAGTTAGCCTGGGGGCAGGGCATTATGGAAGGGAATATCTGTCCCATTTTTCCAATTTTCTAGATGAGTACATTATTTTTAATAAGGCTTTTTATCATTTCTAAAAGTTTTTAAATATATTTGCAAATATAAATGTAATCTCTATATGAAACTAAGAATATACACTAACATTGTATATTTAACTTAGTTCCTAAGTCAAAGAACACACACACCACACACACACAATTAAAGCAATTAAACCAAATGATGAATTATGAAATTATTTTTTTCACTTATCTGTATTTTCTTCTTACAATAGCTAATTCATAGAAAAATTTAAACTTATTCCAGAGGTTGCTTAAACTTTCTGTTCCAAAAGCTTTACTGATCTATAATGTAGGAATCACAAAAGTCATAGTGTACTATATTAACTTGTTTTGGGGACTCAACATTCTGCCATCTAAATGAGTAGAACTAACCAGTAAAATTCAAAGGCCCAAACAACCTTGAACTTTTAAGCCAGAATGAAGAGCTGTGAAGAAAGTATTCTTTATATGGGATGACCTCCCTGGAGCTACATTCATCTTTGAATTCTGCTGGATTAGAGTGGCCCAGCCATAGACTTGTGGGTAGAAGGAAAATACATGATCCCTGCACAGACAGGAAGACAGCAAGTCCTAAGTCAAAGAACGAACACACACACACACACACACACACACCACACACACACACACACAGAGCACCCACACCACAATCGTCTTCAGTTACTCTGGCCCGACCAGAAACATTAGGAGCAATGGATATGCTTTTCCATCCTCTTAATGGTGACAATAAAAACATACTAAGGAAAATAACTAGAACCTATGATCACTTATAAGGTAGCAGGTTAACATAACTTAAAGAAACTTGTAGGACTGCACTGTGAAGAAGGCCCTTTGGTCTAAATGTTACCACTGTCCCATGATTTTTGTCTAACTGACTGAATAAAACTGACAGCTATCCTAACACCCTGCTACCCCATTCTACGAACTAGGGCACTAAAAAGCATTTTCACAAAAAAATAAAAAATAAAAAATAAAAATAACAAACATGGTTCTTATTAGTCACTCAAACCATCATTAAGGAAGACCATGTTGAGTTAAAGATGCATAAGGGAGAAGATCAGCTGGAGCTGTGGGAGCAATTGTTTTCACAAAGACCACAGAGATAATGCTGCTTCATCCTGTAGTACCAAATTTTAATCTATCTCTATAGCCAGTTCTTTCTTTTAGACCAAAGGGCCACAGGGGGGATAAAGAAGCCATCTGACAGGAGTTGGCAGGAAAGAAAGCTGCATTGAGAGGAAGGAGGTTGGGGGGTAGGAGTGTGTGTCATAAGAGAAAGTAGCAGAGGAAAGTATCTAGGGGCCTTGAGGTTTTTTTCAGCAAAAGTGATATTTTAATATCTTTAATGAGAAGAAGTGAGCAAGGAAACTCATATATTCACAATGTAAAAAATAATATGCTAGATACTGTCATTTTCATTCTGACAAAAGCCTAAGAGGTAAAAAGCCTCATTTTATGAATGAGGAAACTGAAGCTTTAAGTTTAATTCTAGGCGGTAGTTTAATAAAGGATGTATTCCTATTTTGGGGTAAAATCAGGACATGACTATTCAATAATGAGGCAAATTTTCTATGAGACTTATAAACTATAATTCACCTTGGAAGAGATGTATGGACCCTAAATTTATGTTCATAGGAAAGAGGAGAAAAAGGTTAAAAAATAGTTCAGTGATTACTCTAGAAATGCTTTAAAACCTAGAAATGTATTTGTTCTTTCTAATTCCTAATGATTTCTTTCTTTTTTCTTTTTTTTTTTTTTTGGTTCCAGGGACTGAACTCAGGGGCACTCAACCACTGAGTCACATCCCCAGCCCTGTTTTGTTTTATTTATTCTTATAACTAGAAATAATTAATTGGTGAAATAAGAATATACTAAAGGAGTGAGTTTAATTCTTTTAATGGCTAGAAACTTCCATGTGCCAGTTAAGTGTTAGAGGCATCTTAAAGTGAGTAAAATACACTTTTTGCCCTCAACCAGTCTATAAGCTGGATACACTTGAGTCTTAAGGATGTTACTTTTATGGTCCTAAGCATGGCTTACTATGCAGGATAGGTGCTTGACTGAGTGACACTGATCATATAATAACCTCATTGTTTAATTTGAAAAAGTGATTGACATTATCCTTCTCTTTCATTCTTGTGGCTCATCTGCTGTTAATTCTAGTTTTTGTTAATCACATAGATGTAAAGTCGAATACTCTTGCTAGCACTGGGAAAAACTGTATGTCAATTCTAGGTTTAGGTGCCACTTGTTATGCAAGATAAGTCAATTCTTGAGGATTTTCAAAAGTGTTTTGCTATGATTTCTTTCTGTTGAAGAAGAAACTAGGTACCTATCTTAAATCCTAGATTGACTTTTGTACTTGTTTTAAAATAGCAACTTCTATTAGTGCATACAAATCCGACTGTATATTATAAGTTGTATGTGTGGGTTTTAACAGTTGGATTTTTATTTCAGAATGCTTAATTTTTAAAGAATAGCTACATGGAGTCTGGGGCTTAACTGAATCCTTTTGTCTGGAAACCGACATAATTGTGAAATGATCTCTAGGTGACGCTGAAGCTCCTATATGAATAAGAACCCCAGTTGTAGGGGATAATAATCTAATCAATACTTAACTGTGGCTTAATGCTTAATCGGTGTTAGGCACGATAATCTAGTCCCAAGGGATTAAAAATGAGGAAGACTCATTACCCAGGAGAATATCTTTGGCGAAAACAAACATAAACTTTGTACAACTTCACTTCCAAGAATGTGTTAGTAATGAAGTTAAGGGGAATCTTGATATTCACACAAGGTTTGCTTATTACTAATGATAGGTTTATCTAAACTGCTGTACTACTTTTGTCATTGTTACTGTATGGCTTTCTTTTATAAGTACTTGATTCCCCTTGCCAAAACAAGTCAGTGTTTTGAAATTGACAAAATTAAACTGTTTTTATTCTCTTAAAAAAAAAAATCTGGGTTCTAACAGGTACTCCTGGAATGCTTTATTTGCAAGTAGGAGGGAGTGGCCTCTTTCCTGAGTTCCATGAAGGCAGGGTTTTCAACGCTGGATATATCAGATTCCCATAGAGGGCTGCCTCTACCCTAAGTTTCTGATGCAGTACTGTGGGGAAGAACCTGAATCAGTGCATTTCTAACGTCAGGTGCTTGCTACCACTGTTGGTCCAACAAACCAAACTTTGAATCCACTGCTATTATTCAACACAGTCCTTTACCAGGGTAGCTGAGACACAGTAGAGGAACAACCACTGGGCTGGCCAGGAGACTGGACTGCATGCGGCTCTCCCTATCACTGGTAACGAACCCCAATGAAACATCATACTACAGAGCACCACTTCATTACCATTTGACACACGCACACAGTTTGCCTCTTTTCTTTCTCCATTAACCCAAGAATGTTCAGCACCCTGCTTTAGCCAAAGGAAACAATACAAATGTAGGCATGACAATACTTGGGTGCAAGGTGGTCCATCATCCAAGTAATCTGGTCCAAATTTTTAAAAGCTGTTTTCCAAAATGGGTACCTTTTTATATAATTTTGACTTCTGAACTATGTAAATAGTTTATACATTCAAAAGTTAAATCATAGAAAAAACAAACCCTGTAATTAAATCTGTAGAAACTAAAACCAGTTACATAATAAATCGATAAACCATACAGGAAAAAAAGAAGAATCTCATGCTACTTTTGAACACAGGAATCTATAAATCTCCTTAACAGAAAACATTCTAATGGTAAAGAGAACTTTAGAGAAATGGTAAACTTTACTCCATGTATATTTTGAGTAGTAACTGTTACTGTAATTCTGAAATGACTTTATGTTCACTGAAGCCTAAATGAGCAAATTATTTTTATTAGAAATCAATTTTTTTCTAAAAGAAAAAACAAACACAGGAGATAGATAAGAAAGAAATTAGGAGAAAAATAGTTTTTAGAAAAAGTGTATTTCATAATTCAAAGGGCCTAGAAGCAGTAATACCTGTGTAGCAAAGGAGATTCAGATATTGGTGTCTACATTTCTTATTAAGCAGAAGTAAGGCTCCTCAGAACAAGAGATTTCCCTTTGTAGCAGGTGAGCTTCAATGATCTATTTTATCAAAACACAAGGTAGTACTCAAAATTAATCTACTTAAAAGGCTACAGATTCTACTGGGAACCCACTGGGACCAGTCAAAGAATCCACTGCCTAATTTGGTAAAATGTGACTATATAATAATAATAATAACAACAAAAACAACAACTGTAATTGAGTTAATACATTGAATGAACAAAACTGCTCATGTCTAATAGCAATATCCAGGGAAAGAGAAAAGACAGGAGAGGGTGGAATAGGTCCAAATGGGTGATGCTAATACATACAGAAAACAGGAAAAATCATCCTTTTGCAATAGTAACTTACCCAGGCAAGGGTCATCAAAAAACTGCTAAAACCATTAGTTAAAAGGCTTTGAGTGAACAGAATATCCACACCATGCTAATGTATCACCCTGGAAATTATTTATTAAGTATAAAGCAAATGATGCACCTCTATAGTGGAGAAACCTAGTACTCACCTCTTCAACCAAACATTCAAACTTGGCTTCACTAACAGTGGAACTAGAATTGATAAGTCCCTGATAATTAAAAATATATAATACCTAAAATCACCAATGAGGTGTTCTTGACAAATAATAGTTATTCTGCATCCAGTCATGCCTCTCAACCTAATTTCCAGTTTACAGGAATACAGGAGAAAAAGGAACAAGTTAAAATGTAACATGAGTAAACTATTAGACAAATCCAAAATGCAGGATATTTTGCAAAACAATTGGCTGGGCTCTCCCAAAAGTCCATTTCTTTAACACACACAAAAGGTGGGGAGGCCGGGGCAAGGGGGTTACCAAGAATCATTACTAGCTTAAAAATGAGTTTAAAAAAAAAATAACCAAATGAAATGCACAAACCTGGATCAGACTGTGATTCAAAAACTTAGCTATAAAAATATTTTTGGCACAATCAAGGATATCTGAATGTAGACTGAATATTAGAATGAAATTCTGGAATTATGATTATGTAAAGAATGTCTATTTTAAGAAGGCAGGTTTAAGTATTTACAGATTAAGTATCATGATGGTACTGGTAATTTTAACAACAACATATATAACACATACATCTCAAACTAAATTTTAACAATTGTTGAATTCAAGTAAAGTGTAGAGAGTGTTTATTATTTCAACAGTTCTATAATTATGAAAATTTTCATAATAAAAAGCTGGGGAAATGTTATTGAAACACAAAATAAAATTCTATCCTTACAGACATGCCTTACTCAAAGAGTTTATGAACCCCAAATAGGCACCATTAATGTCTAGTTAATTCACGTTTTTAATCTTAGAGGTTAACTGAAAGTAATGTTAACTCAAAAGTAAAAGGAACAATATAAGAGCCATTTATGTATAATAAATGTTTAACATTAAGACATAAGAACTGAAATGAAAAAACTATCAAGAATATAAATTACTGCTGGGCTCAGTGGTACAGGCCAATAATCCCAGCAGCTTGGGAGGTTGAGACAGGAGGATCACAAGTTCAAAGCCAGCCTCATCAAAAAGCAAGGCACTCAACAGCTCAATGTAGACCCTGTCTCTAAATAAAAAAAGCAGGGCTGGGGATGTGGCTCAGTGGTTGAGAGCCCCTGAGTTCAATCCCCAGTATCCTCCCCCCCATAACAAACAAACAAACAAAAAGAATATAAATGACCAATTCAACTATCCCTCAAAACATATCACAAATGAGTACATGTTAAACTGAGGAAATCTAAATAGGCTCTGTGGACTGAACCAAAGTTGGTTTCCAGGTCTGTATTCGCCCTAAGACATACAGGCAAACAAAGTGTAATGAAGCAGCCTAATTTGGAGTCCCACTGAAACCCTTAGTTTATAAAAGCAATCACCTGCTCTGCTTTGTTTTATGCATGTACTCCAAATATGATAATGTACTACAGTTATGCAAGATACTATCAATGGAGTAAACTGGGTGAAGGGCACATGGGACTTTCTTACACATTTTTCTGCAAATTCCTGTGAATCTATAATTAAACAAAACACACATTACAGACCTGTTGTGCTAGTATCATCCAGTCTGAATGTATTGCTAACTGGCTCCTTAAACTTATCCCAAAAGCCAATCAAAAGACATGCTTTCCTTCAAAACAATCCTTAAAAATCCTAGTCAATTCTTTTTTTTTTTTTTAATAATTTTTTAGTTGTCGATGGACCTTTATTTGTTTAAATGTGCTGCTGAGTGCTCTACCACTG
The DNA here is from genome assembly GCF_001458135.2 of Marmota marmota marmota. NCBI lineage: Eukaryota > Metazoa > Chordata > Mammalia > Rodentia > Sciuridae > Marmota > Marmota marmota. The sequence goes on from NW_026000022.1 coordinate 4,200,571, forward strand.
AGCTACAACCCTAGTCCTAGTCAATTCTTAATACCAGTGAAGAACAAAAGGAAATGTGAAGAGATCCATACATCTACAAATAAATGCCTCACTTCTAGACCCCTAAGTTTGCTACTAAGGTCTCAAGTCACCTCGCTCCAAAGTGGAATCTGAATTCTCAATTGGTTATGTTTCCAGATTTTTCACATAACTGAGCTAGTGAAGAGGGATCACATTTTTGCATTCAACTGAAGTCAGTTCCAGAGAGCTCAGCTCATTCATTTACACTGCCAACAGCTAACTGCTGGGAAGTTAGCTGCCATTCAACTTCCCACGCCTGCAAATCTTCTTGCCTTCTGAGCCTGCTAACTGCCTCTCTATTTCACTTGAGTCAGAACAAGTTTTTGATCCCTACCCCCCACCACCAAGAATAAGTATTTGTATCTTTTTGCTCCTAAGAGGAAACTGAGTGGAAATCAAAAACCAAGCAGAATCCTCCTTCATCATGCAAATCCTTTACCAACAGCCCCTCCTGCTGGAATTATAACCAGGAGCATCAGCTGTAAAATCTCTTTCCCAGTCAGACCAAGGCCTACAACTTCACAAGAACAGCCAGGGAGCCCTTGCCATGGAGGATAGGCATGTTTTCCCAGCTGCCAGCTGCACATGGTCCTCTAAACAATCAAGATTTACTCTGGGTCTTTCCTGAGCCACAGGTTATGGCAGAGGTCACTGCATGAAAAACAGCACACAAGAAGCATCACTGAAAGGCCAATATGCTAAAAGGTTGACTGGGTTTGGGTTTTTTGTTTTTTTTTTTAATTGTTGTTGTTTTTTTAAAAAGTCACCATCTGGTTTTCATTTCACCTGAGCATATGAGTTTTCCATTATTTTTTTTTTTAAAAAGGAGTCCTGAAAATACTTGTATTATCCATTTGCCCAACACTGTCTTAAAATAAGGTAAGGAAATACTTTTTGTAGACAACTCAACTGTAGCTCAGTGGTAGAGCACTTGCCTAGCTCACATGCATAAGGACCTAGGTGTGATCTCCAGCTCATAAGGGGAGGAGGGAATCTAAGGAGACATGAAATGCAAAACCATCTATTACACATGCAAATATGAAGTACTTTACAGCTACACTCAGAGATATGGTCCAAAGAAAATACACCAAAGCACCACTAAAGACTGTCACAAGGCAGGGAAATATAAGCAACTACTTTTTTCTTTATACTCTCATACATTTCACACTTTTTTTCCACACTGACTACTATGTATTGCACATTTTTAATCAGAGCCAGCTTACAGGCTTCGGGCCTACTGGGTTATACCTGAGATGTAAAAGAGGGCATTCACTGGCTGGCCACGACAGCAGTGTTAGAAGCAGCAGCATAGGCTAAAGGCACCCTAGGAAAGAAACTTAACTCTCAATTCATTAAAACTCCAAAGCTTACATTTAAAATGGTACCCACAAGTCTGCCAGTAAACAGGGCAAGAAGTATGTCAATAAATATGGGGGGGGGAAATGCAGGCTCTAGTGCCACCATTTCTCAAGGCAGTAAAATATATACCATGACATGAATGGAGACTGTTATGGTCTAGATGTGGTGTCCCCCAAAAGCTCACTGTGAGACAATGCAAGAAGGTTTGGAGGAGAAATGATTAGGTTATATCCTCCTAATCAGTGAATTAATCCCTAATGAGATTAACTGAGTGGTAACTGGAGGCAGGTGGGGTGTGGGTGGAGAAAGTGGTTCACTGGGGGCATTGCTATGGGGTATATATTTTGTATCTGGAGACTGGAGTCTCTCTCTGCTTTCTGATCACCAAGATGTGAGCTGCTTCCCTCCCTCCACACTCTCCAGCCATTATGCTCAGCCTCACCTCCAGCCCTGAAAATGCAGCCAGCCTTCTATGGACTAAGACCTCTGAAACCATAAGCCCTCAAGTAAACTTTTCCTCCCCTATAATTGTGCTAGTTTAGTCACAGCAGCAAAATTGCTGACTAAAACAGAGATTTTCACAGGAAGGTACCAATGATCATTCCAGGCATAGAGATGGCACTTCATAAATAACTCAACTACTGTACTTAAATTACAATAAGAATTTACTGCTCTTCACACTCTTTAAAATAATCTTAAAACCATATTTAACTGGAAAATATCTAATTTCCCATTGAGCTGCATGCCAAGACAGTACCACTGTAACTCAACACAATAGTCCTTATCACAATTTGCTAGAGAACCTTTAGATTATTCACCAAGCAACAGCATTTTTCGCTTTTTTGTCTGTTTGTTTGTCTCTAGTATCCTCTTTGATGAAAAAAAAAAGAAAACACTTCATTTTTTTTAAATTTTTTTAATATTTATTTTTCAAGTATCGGCGGACACAACATCTTTGTTTGCATGTGGTGCATGAGGATCGAACCCGGGCCGCATGCATGCCAGGCAAGCGCGCTACCACTTGAGCCACATCCCCAGCCCCAGAAAACACTTCATGATGTGAAGATCAGCATAGTGGGAGGCAGCCACAGGACTCTCCAGATTACTGGAGAGCACACAGAACAAATCAGTTTATTAGCAATCATCACTTTTAGAAGACCCCAGATTTGAGGAATTAGGCTTGATTTAAAGCTATTCTAAATTGCTAAAGCTGCTAGTTAATTCTTTATAGAATCTATGAGATCCAGTGTTCAATCCTGTTGATAATTAGGCAAACCAGAAGCAATATGAGTGTACAGATAAAAATAATTTAAGCCAGGCACAATGGCACATGCCTGTAATCCTAGCCACTTGGGAGGCGGAGGCAGGAGGATCCCAAGTTCAAAGTCAGCCTCAGCAAAAGCAAGGTGCTAAGCAACTCAGTGAGATCCTGTCTCTTACACTCACAGGGACAGGGACATACATACACTTTTTGTTTGAGTTAAATTCTCCTCTTTCCCACCTAAAGCTGCACAGTAAATCCTCATGCGACCATCCCAATAACTATTTTTTGCTACTAAATTTTGCCAACAATCTGCTCAGCATTCTAACAGATGTTTCTGTTTTCCAACCTCTGGGAACTTGGCTGGTTCTGTTTTCTTCCCCCATGTTAAAAATAAAAGAAATGATACAAATGTGGCCTAATACCCTAGAGAAGCTTTTCCCCATCCCACACCCCTCCATCTTCTTGTTCATGTGACTTCCATGATCCCTTCTCAAATCTTTTTTCCATTACAGAAGATGTTTCCAATTATGGTCCATTATATGTTGCCAAAGACGACATCACTCGTGTGTGTGTGTGTGTGTGTGTGTGTGTGTGTGTGTTTAAGCAAATGCTACTATCTAAAGGAACCATTTGGAACAATTTAAGTCACCAGGTCTGCTACAAGATCTATGAACTCACAATGTCACACCAGGGCAATTTGTTTCAGTAATCAGAATCTTCAAACAGAACAATACTCTTATGTTCGTGGGTTTTCCTTTAAAATATGTGATCCAGTCTTACCTCTGTGACATCCATAACTTTGATGGCTGCCAGCTGACCCGTTTTAACATGTCGACCCTGGGAAACCAAGAAAAGATTGATCAGCACAGTTTTGCACAGTCATTAAAACAGAATGGTTAAATTTTTCAACAAATCTTCTGTGTTTTGCTTATTAATTAAAAGTGATGAAACAGTCCTATGCTTTCCAATAGTAAAGAGTTTCTAATACAAACAATCACTTTTTAAAAAGACATCAAATAGAACAAATGAATTCTGATAAAAGCATTAATTCCTTCCTTCTTCACTTTCTTTTAAAAAGTGGTGCATCTATATTTAATTTGCATATCACTATAATCAAGCAACTTAAATAACATGCTTCAACACAATAGGTTGACTACTTTTTCCTTTTTAACACTCCACATGGAAAATTAAAAAAATAAATAAATAAAAAAGATCAAAAGCCCAGACACTTGTTTTTATGTCAGAAATAGAGACCTGCCATTTTTTCCTGGTGAACTCCTAATACTTATTTTTTAATATTCATAAGAGTTATACTTAGAGCCAACCAAATACCTGAGCATGAACCTCTTAAAGACTCAACAGAAATGGTTCCACAACAAATGCAAAACAGAAAGAAATCCCAAGAGGCTGTCTCTCTGTGGTCTCAAGATGAAGACAGTAGTGAATTTTTTATTTCAAACCTGAGGAAAATTCTCCATTTATCCTGGAGAACTTATGCAAGAACTCAAGTTAAAACTTGGAAAAAGCAACTACATGAAAATGACATTGTAAGACAACCAGTACTCTCAGTAACTGTGACCTGGCAAGTCCCAGATGGGTGGGCCTTGGGTGCCGCTTCTAACAGTGGAACAACAGTGTTGGTTGCAGCATAAGGTTGTGGTGTACAATCGAGGTGCAAAGAAAAAGGCATGGCATGTGGTCAGTGGTCAAGCACAACCCAGGAAAAAATGTGGCCAGACACTGATGCCCTCAACCGATCACAATATGACACAGCTCCTATGACTATGGCAACTGAATCATGAAGCCAAATTATGATTTACTTATTTCCAAGAAGAAAGAGCAGAACTTAAGAGGATATCGTACTAAATAATCCTCTGATACCTTCCATGTAAGGGATAAAAAGATCATCTCAATACATCAGCTCTCAAAACCTCAGTGGGTTTATTTCCAAATGACTAAAGCAAACTTCTCACTAACAGAAATCAAGAGATGGGGGAAAATGTCACATGAGTCGCCCTAGCTTTCCTTCTTTTTTAACATTTATTTTATTTATTTATTTATATGTGGTGCTGAGGATCAAACCCAGGTCCTCACACGGGCTAGGCGAGTGCTCTACCGCTGGGCTACACACAACCCCAGTCCCATTCTTTTTTCTTTTTTTAAGAGAGAGAGAGAGAGAGAGAGAATTTTTTTAATATTTATTTTTTAGTTTTCATCGGACACAATATCTTTGTTTTGTATGTGGTGCTCAGGATGGAACCCGGGCCAAAAGCATGCCAGGCAAGCGCGCTACCGCTTGAGCCACATCCCCAGCCCCAGCCCCATTCTTTTTGAGAGGTGGTTACACAACGCTGGGAATGTATGTGGGGTTGTTCTGACAAGGTAACGCTTAAGATCCCTACAGTCAAAAAAATCCAAGGGTCTATGAAAATCCTCTCCAGATGTTTGTTTAGTGGTTATCGTTCTTTCTCTCTCTCTTTCTCCAAATAAGTTAGCATAGACATCACCATAAGGAGCAACTAGAAAATCATCTGGGCTTTCCTCTATGCCTGAACTCAAGAAATGCAAGTGTGTACTCTCAAATCTTAGCAGTTTGACAGTGGCATAAAAAGCTCAGATTTGTGAATTCACTCAGCATTTGCTTAATATAGAACATGAATTTTCCTTACTAAGGAATTATAAGTTAGGACCTAGTAATGAATCAATTATTTTGATGACAAAAGTAAGATCATGCAAAGGCATTAATCTTTGTTAATACACACTAGGTCTCCAAATTAGGTCCCACTTTTAAATTTAAATTCAAATCAAGAAATCTAATAATCCTGCTCCTTCCTTTCTAAGAAACAATAAAAGTACTAGTGAAAAAAGAATATGGGATTCAGGTGCCTCTCCTTCCTCCTCAAGCCATCACTATATTTCCTTAGGGAAGCTGCTTAACTTTCATGAACTTCCTAATACTGCTACAAAACTCAATGTGTTCAGATGCCTGGTGCCCAGGCTATAGATGAAGTAGAGAAGAGTATGGAAAGCCTGGCCATTCTAGCCTAGCACACAGTGAGATCTCAGCTGAGTGTCCTTGTCCCTCTCATAAAAGGCCCATGGCCAATTCTTTCCCAACCCCCCAACCCCCAAGATTCCAACTACCTTGCACCTTGTCAATTTAGGACCATTTGTAATTTTTGGAAGCATGGCCAATAACAGAGGCAGCTATGGTGCACTAACATAGCATGCTATTCTAATTACTAGGGAGAAAAAAGCAAACCTATAAATTTGAAACCACAAGTCATAATTTATCAAAATGAACTAGACCACCTTTGTGTAAAGTAAACAAAATGGCCAGCAAAACAGCCTGACCCCCGCCCCAAATAAAGCTCAGACTAAATTACTGAATATTACTATCATAATTATGAGCCTAGAAGTCTACAACCAAAACATTTTTAAAGGATAAAAATGTATCTGTGATTTACTCAACACTACCCAAAAGAGAGTTTACTGACTGCCTCCAACCAAAGGATGAGCTACAAACAAATGTGCCCAATCTGGTTGACCCACCCATTGCGGAAGACTATACCCATGCCTCTCCTGGCATCCCATTATCTATAATGCATGGCCCTCCTCTGTACTGCCTGCCTGAAGAAAAAATAAACATAACAGACTTCAATGTGCTGGCAATTTAAGGATACACTGAAGTTTCAGGCTGTACATATATTACATCACCCCATTTTAACCTCCACAGTATTGCTCTCTACAGATGAACAATGATCACACTCCATTACCTGACTTGGGATCCAGCACTGTGTCACTGAAACATCTAACCAGCACATGGAGTGACTGATTGTGCACTAAGTAGTAACAGGGTCTTTCTCTCTTGTACGTACACATTCTAAAATACAGAAAATGACTTTTTCAGTAGTAAGTATGCATTCCTAACACATCCATTATGAACTCAACTTTCTTGTCCTATTATCCAGTAGCAGATGGCCCATCCAGAGTTATAAAATGCCAGACAGCAGGAATTAAAGGTTCTTGGCTTGCTTTATTTAAGTGATACCATGTAAACATTAATGCATTTATGAAACACTTAATGAAAAGTCTCCAAATACGGTTCATATGTACTTTTTCAATGAATTCTGAAAATCTCTAGGAGGGCAACAAAGCAAGTCCTTAACCTAGTCCACAGGTGAGAAACTGTGAACCACTTTTATTATTAAAAAAGTTATATGCCCAGAGGTACAATGGCAGCAATGATTACATGAAAAGCAAGAGATGAACTCCCGCTGTTTTCTACCAACTTGTCAAATTGCTACTATCAACTGTTTTGTTTTTAAAGACACAGCTTAAGTTATTTCCATTCTATGCTTTCAAAGGGAGACATAATAAGATCTAGACTTAAAAGTTTTGACTCCATCAGTACTATTTCGTGAAAGTCTGACAGGCTCACAGTAACCAGATCACCCACCTCATCAAGCAGTCTTCATGGCTTTTGATTCATTTTTAGTTTTTAAATTTTGAGAAAATGAATGTTTCTTTTTTAGGAAGAAAACTTTTTGGCAGAGTTTCAAACTAAAGAAAATGGTATATTTTTCAACTCTTCTTAGTATTTCTAACCAAGTCAAAATTGCCACCTTGCACTTGCAAATACACATGTTCCAGGATAAATAATGCCACGTGGTTTTAACATGCAGGCACTGTGGCAGCTTTTCTGCCTCCACTGAAGTCTGTCCCAGGCCCTCAAAGGAGCCTACAGGCAGAGGGAACAGCATTTAAGAGAAGCTTTTAAATCTCAAGAGAAAAACATAGCAATGTCCCCATCTTCTTAAATCCTCTAATTCACCAAGTATTAGATAACTCCATTAAAATATATATGATGATTAAATATGTCCATCAAGAAGCAAATGCTGGAGGTTTTGTTCACACTAAGAGGAAACATAAAGAAGATGTTACTGAACCCAAGAATGAAAGCCCTTCATTTAGGACTCCAATCCTAAAGGATGATCCCGCCAACAGTCCCATACTAACTACTCCATCAAGTAGTTTTAGCACTCATCCTTCAGCCTTCCCTCAAGTATCCTCCCCTCACACCTTAACAAGGAAGTGCACTGCAATGTAGCACTGTTTCTGTTCAAAGTGCTTTCTACCTAAAGCTAGTCCTTCCTCATAAATCATAAAGCTCTGGTGGCTCATTTAGCAGAGAGAAAATGGAATAGGATAATACAGAAGGAAATTCTACTATGACACTATGTAAGGTAAGTGAACACATAACTTAGGAATAAAAATGTCTTCCTCCCTCAACAGCCCAGAGGGAGGCACATTTAAGCCTAAATGACAGTGGGCCTGGCCTTGTTACCTGAAAGCACTACATACTGAGACAGAGCTGGAAGAATAGAATACAGGCACCACGAAGGCCCACTTGAGACATTTAATGAGCAAACATTCTCCATGTAAAATCTGTACTCTTCACACAACTCAATAAGTTATCACTGTCTTCATCTTATAAAATGGAGAAACCAAAGCTTGGAGAGGGTTAGGTTAACCAACCCAAGATTCATACCCAGACCTATTCCCTATACTAGGCTCTTACATAGAAATGGCACAATGTCCTATTTAACCAACTTATATAGGAACTGCCAAGTAAACTATTCTACAAATATTTTATCAACATGACATTATCTTAACCAACAATACAAATATATTTTCAACCCCTGGCCTGAACCTTCTATGATAAAGAAACACCCCACAGGAATTCCTCAGGGAACCCAAAGACATATATGAGTACATTCAGAGTCACACATCCATGGCTTTCTAAAACTGATAAGGGGCTTTTGTTTGCTCCCACCTTTAGCCCATCATAAATTTTTCTTCAATGAGTACTAGAGATCAAACTGCTTTTTTGCTGAATTTAATCAGAAACAAAAAACTTCAGAGATTAACTTCCTGAAATTGGCTTTATGTTTGCTTACCAGCAAAACCTACTAATGCAAATCTCATCAAGCTGAAAACCAACTGCATTTCACCAATGCAAAGGATATGCCCTACATTTGCAAGGTGATAAAACAAGGCACCAGCCTTCAAGGAGCTTGTAATTTGGAGGAGTGTTTAAGTGCAAGCACACATACAAAGGACATTATCTGAAGAAACACACTATGTGTCCAGGCACAGAAACACCTAGGAAACATGACAGTGCTATTTTGACAGGAAGGGCCAAAGGGACTATTAAGGAGACATTACTTGAAGATCATCAAAGGACAGGACATGGATCCCTCAAAATTTGCAGTCCTTCCTAATTTCTAGAAGAGGACAGTAATGCAGGAAGCAACAGGTCAGGAGAAAAAGGGAGAATACAATGAATACATTAAAGATGCTAACTAGAAGTGTAACACAACCAAATCACCTCTCTGAGGACAAGGAGGGACATGTGGAGGTTCTCATACACTACACTTAACCAAGAAGATACTAGTCTCTCTCACAACACTGGAAGAAGAGATTCTACCTAGTGTGTAGGGTGTGCACCTGTTTCAAGAAGGGAATTAGCCTGGTTGCTTCTCATTCTCATCCAACTTGGAAAATATGTTTCTTGATCATTGTTCCTTAACTTTTTAGTGGTGTTTTGTTGATTTAGGGGTGTTTGTATTTTAGAAGGAAGAAGTTTACAGGAGTGGTGGTTAACTTTCTCTAGTGAACAAGTCAAGTCCAATACCAAAATCACTTACTTTCATCCATGTTGCAAACTTCCATTCTAGACCCAACCTAAGTATTATGTAAGTAGAATACAGAAATCCAGACTTTTAAAAATCAGAGTCTAGTAATTTCACATGTACTCTAGGTTTGGGAATTACTTCCTCAAGACTGAATGAAAATGGCCAAATACAAATTCTCATCTCCCCTTCAGACTATGGAGTATTAATTAAAACAAAATATGCAGGCCAAGCACAGTGGAGCATGCCTATAATCCTAGCAGCTCAAGAGGTTGAGGCAGGAGGATCGCGAGTTCAAAACCTAGCCTCAGAAACTTATCAAGGCTCTAAGCAACTCAGTGAAACCCTGTCTCTAAATAAAATACAAATAAGAGCTGGGGGTGTTGTTCAGTAGTTAAGAATCCCTGGGTTCTACCCCTGGTACAAAAAAACAATACAACAATATATCCAATTTTTAAATATAATCTGGGGATTTGGGGTATGTGAATGTTAGATTCATACCAGGTAAATTCTAAAGAAGGACAACTATGGGATCTGAAGTTACAGGACTTCAGGAGTTCAAAATATAGGCAAGTATGGTTCAATAAAAAGGTGATTTTACACATGAGAATGTAAACCCAGAAAGCTGCCATAATTCATACCTCATAGTTAAACCAAAACTGGCCTATTAATTCTTTACCCAGAATACTCATAGCTCAACTTGAAAATTCCAATCCACTCCCCCTTCTGAATTTCCTTATTTTTATAGCAAATATGGAACCTCCATAAGCATGTGGTAAATGGCATGAGTTCAATACCAGGCAATCTGCTGACCACTCTTTCCATCGACCCCAAAGGGGCAAAGACCTGCTTAACTGGTTCTGAATTGTAAACACTAAAACCACAAGCCTCACTCATGAGTGCTGTTTTCCAGGAAGAGTCTATGAAAAATCCAAAATTACTGAAGGGGGAAGACATATTATCCAGACAGCACTCCATGAGCTGTCTAAGATAAAGATCCATGTCATTAACATAGGAGAGAGTCTGCTTAGAGCACTTGGGGAAAGAGCTTGGTTTTCTAAACATCTCCCTGCAACAGATCAGGAATAAGGCAAGATGAGCCCACTGATCCCTGTGCTGTTCTAATCACTGGCCTCCAAAGTGCAGAACATGTCTGAAGTAAGGTCATATTTTACACAGTTCATCCTTGTGACTACTACTTCTTATTAAAATCAACATCTACTTATCTACTGGCCCTCCCTTCCCTGACCAGGGTCATGGATCAGCAGGTAGATAAATAAAGCACAGGAATATGTGTTATAAAATCAGTCAGGACTTGTGATTTAATAAGACAGAGCTTTATTCCCTCAAGAGTTTAAAATTAATAGCCTTGATACAAAACTATACCTTCCTTGGGTTGGAGCTACATCTGGAAAACTATGCCTCAATCACAGTGAATGGGTAGACTAATGATAAAAAGGAAAAGTCAAAAATGGACAATATGATGAGTTAACCTAATGCTACCACCCAGTCCCCAATAAATGAGTCATCATTTTGCACAGATGAATGAACAGATAAGTAAATTATGCAACAAATCTTTCTTTTCCTTTTTAAGGAGCCAATCTAGATAAAAATCTTTCTAAACCCTAAAATCTTGAATACACTAAAGATGCTTTTCTTAATGGCTCAAAAAAAAATCACTATGAACATCAATTTCAATCCTTGCAATTAACTGACAGCCTCAGGGAATATTACACCACGCAGTACAAAGGGTCCTGTCATCTGGGCTCTGCCTGCTTGTTCTGTCATTTACAGAACTGTGTTCTAGAACTGATGGAGGGAGGGAGCAGGCAGCAAGCTAAGACTCAGTTAAATGAGCTATCACTGAATCAAAAATCACCTCTGTATTATAGAAGTGTAGAGAGTTAGGATGAACACACAATGAAAGGGTGCAAGAGAAGAAATACTATCCCAAGCATTTATGAGTAATTCCTTGAAGCGGGGTAAGAGTAGATTTGGCTTTGCAATGGGTTAGGTGAGAGGAAAGGGCAGCTACTTTTTAAAGATACCTGGTAAAGCTGCCTGAAAAAGGTCAGTGTGCTTTTCAAGGGAGGCAATAGACCTGCAGTCTGACCTATAATATCAAGTATGAGGAACTATGTTTTAAGGAGAAGACTGGCAAATCTAAAAGCAACAATGGTAAAGGGTCCAGAAAAATACAAGGAAAGAAAAAAGGTTTATTAGTGTGTACATTCTTTCAATAGAGAAAAAGAAGGCACTGGAAAGTATTCTTATTAAATCTAAAACAATGGAAATGTCACATCCTACAGCAGCTATCACTAACATTTACTGCCTACATGCAATCATCTTTCCTTCCCCTCACTTGAAAAGCCCAACTGACCGCAGGTTCAGCAATTTTAGTTTAAAACAGCAAAAGAACACTTAACAGCATGAAAAAAAAAAAAAAAACCCTCACCATTCTTTATGCAAACTTATTATAAAGTTCTTATATTTTAGATACTATGAGACACAGCATGTGACACTCAACAGATAAGTACTTACTTAGTAAATCTGATCATGATAAATCTGAAATTCAGTCATTATGACTGTCACAATACATTAAGAATAAATACTCCTGAAGCTAACTTAATTAACACCAAATAAAAGGTAACTAACTGACCAATGGGAAGGAACTGCTCGGGATGCCAATGTGGATGGGCTTCCCTACTGATCAGCTATGGAACCCAAGATGCAACAAAAAAGTAACAGACACAGCTATACCATGCCAACAATCATGAAGCCAGCCAGAGCACATGACCTCAGAAGGCATTCGACAAAGAAAAAAAAAATGATTCAGTGAATTTGAATAAAAACCTTCATCATAATGGCAACCACTGACTCAGAATGAAAGACAAAACTATTCTGTAGAGTTCCCCTCTCTTCACCCAAGAAGTTTCTCTACATTTCTCCCTTGTAACTTCACAGGTACATCTGTTTTGGAATTATATCCATAGCATAATCCCAATATTGAAACATCACTTTAATCATCACTAATGCACTCAAGAGAACTCAACTCTCTGGCTTAGAGAAAAAAAGTTTCAACTATGGTGATGTGGCTCCATTCTCTCGTCAGCAGTAGACAGAGCCCAAAGGACAACCCAGCGCTGCAGGCAGCTGTGCAAACAGGCTGGGTCCGTCTCCAGACATGCCCAGCCAACACTGGCTACCACCTCTGGCAAAGCTCAATGTTGGGTTATACAGAAAAGGCTACAAAAGGCAAAAAGCACAGGTTTAAAAAAAAAAAAAATCTGCCCCATTTCTCCAATCCACAGCCTGACTATATATTTGTTCTTCAGTAGTCATCTATCAAGTAAAATTCACACTCAAGGTTAAGATCTGAATTCCATACTGACAGAGCATTTTCTAACTGCAAAGAAAGCAGTATCTCCCTTCATCCAGTACAGACAATAGAAAAAGAAAGTGGGGAGGGGGGGTGGTTAACTTAAAAATAAAATTCTTAATTTATAGTGCACATCGTTGTATATTATAATTTACGAAGGCTATGAGGTTACACATTTCAACTACTGAATAATACTAACAAAAACTATTAATAGAGCCATATTAAAAATGGCCTCTATCAGTTTGTTATAGGTTGCAGTTCTCCCATTTCAAATTACTGTGGCATCTTATTAAGATACTTTCTTTGAGTTCTACAGTCAGAAACCACTCTCTAGACACTAAAAACAGGGTTATTCTCCCTGGTAATACACTGACTAAACTGGACATCAGAGTTCCCATAGTACTTTTTATGAGGGTGGAGGCTGCATTCTGCCTTTTTTTTTTAAATTGAATATTCCAAAAATCTGGAAGTTGCACATTTTTAAAATCCAGATTTCTAATTTCTCTTAAAAAATGAACTTGTTAAAGCTACATCTCCAGGCTAGGCCCAAAAAAACAACGTGTAGAGCCAATATGGACAGTCACTCACCTTGAGGTGACAGCAGATCTCAGCACTACCCCACAACTCCATCAGAATGCTGGCATATGCACTTGCCAGGCACAGGCCCAGTGTTCTCCACTGGAGAACAACTATGGTTCTTCAAACCACAACTGACAGACACTGGAAGAGATTTTTGTTGTTGTTGTTGGGTGATTTTTCTTTGTCTCAAATTAAATATGCTTGGGTCTCACCCAGGTCTACTGGATCAAAATCCCTAGAAGTGGGGACTGGGCATCTTAATTTCCCCCACGAATAATTCAAAATATCTGTAACCCTAGCCCCATGGGGAATAACGTCATAGGCTTCAGGATACATAACACAAACCCAAATTCCTCCAAAAAAAATTGCAAGCCCCCCAAAACAACACTACTGTGGATCACATGTTACAGTAAGTTCAGCATTATACTGCAGCTAATAAAATGTATGGTTATCTCCTGGACTTGTGAAAACAAACAGGTGTTGCCCTGACTGTGTTCTCGGAGAAGCCCAAGGAGCAGAGGTCAGAATACTCCAACATAAACAATGACTGGTAAATGCCAAACAAGTACTCAATCTCTTTACCCCTTGGGGTGGCCATACTAATCCACCATGCAAACAGAATGTTTGAAAGCAAATGGCAATAATAATAAGTACACAAGGACAGCAGTTGTGAACCAAGGCTTCCTTGGGCAAAAGGAGGTATGGTCATCCTCTCTTCATCAAGCAGCAAGATTTTTTTCTTTTTCTTTTTCTTTTTTAAGAAGGAAGAAGGGAAAAAAAAAAAAAAAAACACCCCAGATGGCAAATCACTAATTACTAGCTTCTAAGTTCCCAGCCCCAGCACTAGCCCAGGCCTGCAAGCAGTATGTAATCAGCAAATGGTTTTTCAATGAATAATCAAGGAGCCAATCGGTGCTTGTTTGAATAATCTATTCAGCAATTTGTAAATACAGACAAACAATCTCAAATAGGAGGCACAATCTTACAACCTCCCAGGTGATCTTAACTTCTCAGAGGCTTCCAGGCAAGTCCACCTAGGCAGTTCTCCAACTTCAACAGACCATTCAAGTATAAACTTAGTGAGGTACATATTCTTTATAAGAAACACAATAAAATGAAGGTGGCAAAAAATGACCCAAGAATTGATTCACTTGCCTCTAGGGTGAATAGGGCTTCTCCTCTCCAGAGCCAGACACTCTTATTATTCCTTATGGGTACAGGCCAAAGTTCCCCAGTAACTCAACCTGCTACACTGTATAGTGTGGCCCTGCAAAACCACTGAGTCAACAATACACAGAAAACCTGGGGGGTTAAGATTAATTGTGAAGTCCTAAAATACTATTACAAAACCCATGAATGCCTTCAACCAACAGGAAGGAAGTTAAGTTAGTTCATTAGTAAGTTCTCCATTAAAATGATAAATAAGCAAAATAGAAATACGATAAAGTAAATAAGAACACCTAGCTGGAAAGATCTGAAGCCTGTCTGGGAGTGAACTACAGGCCTCTGGAGAAGTTCTGAGGGGTTGCCCATATTCTACCATGCCTCAGCTCCTCCAAAGCTCTTTCTGGGTCTTGAAATAGTCCCACCTACAGGGAGCCCAAGCCTCTCCCACACTGAAGACATTCCTTCCAAATCTGAACTCCAGGAAAGCACACATAGATGTGTTTGGGTAATGGACTATTTGGTATTCTATGGTTTCATCAATCTGTAAACATGTGTTAAAACTCCATACAGACTGTACTAAAAAGAAAACTAAGGTCAATTTTACAATAATTTTTAATAAAATAAAAATAAAAAACTAAAGGGAAGCAGCAGTGATTCAAAAACCTAGGAGGTGCCTGGGCCCTTGAGACTTTTTCTGTTTGCTCAGTGAGGGGCCCCTCAGACAGACACATCCTCTTAGGGATTTTGCTTTGTTAGCATTATCTTCCTTCCCTGCCCCCGCCTGCTGCCCTCTAATTTCCTATTCTTATCACACTGTCATTCAAGACACTTGTAATTCAGAGTCTCCAATAGATTTGGGATCTTCAATTGGGAAAATATCAAAGCCAGGATAAGCATAATCCCTACATGGTGCTACAGTCAAGGAGGAAGTGCTAGATGGTGGAAGGTGTGCGCAAAGAACTATAAAGGGTCTCAAAGTTGATGACATTCACAAGCACTACCCTATACCAACATACAGGTGTATTCTAAGACACTTTATGAAAACCCAATGCAAAGAAACTATTCAGTCAGATAAATCAAAGCAGAGTATTCACATAAAGTGGTAAATCACCTGGGCTGGAATCCAGGGATGGTAGTAACATCATTACCTTCTCCTCCTAGACACCTGAGCCTCAATGAAGATGAGGACTGACACTCCATGTGTGAGGAATCTAGTGCAGTGGACAGTACAAGGTGAGATAATTACTGTGACTGCAGAAACAATTCTTCACATTATGTAAAACAGATGAAAACACTAGGCAACATGATTGCCAAACAGGACCTCATTAAGATTTGATTTATTCACTACTTGTCCCATTTAATGCTGAAAGTGAAGCACACTATTATTACTGATTAGGTGGATAACAGAAAAATCAGTAGCAACATTTAAAAAATAATAATACTTTCTTGAATGCACACGCAAAATAATCTCATTCAGGTCTTTGAAAAGGACATCACAACGGTTCACAATTGAAAAAGGAACAAAATTTATGTTCAGATAAACATTTCAATAGCTATATCTCCTTTAAATCAGTAGTTGTGTTCCTAAGTTGATACTTGAAGAATTTTGATAACGTTAACTAAAGTTCACACAGTCTAAAGAAATTTTATTAAATATCTTTTTTCACATGTGTGAACTCCAACTTCAGAGACAAGGTTTGTTTAAAATGGGGGACACAAGACTGTCAGCCCAAGGGAGACAATTTGCTCTTCCAGGGAATAAAATACAAAGAATTTGTTTCTGAATGATTTTAGGTGGTTTCAAGTCCACAGACCTCCAATCCTCTTCATCCGGGGTCATGCCCAAGTAGAGGCCAAGGGCAACAATGTTTATATAGGCACATCCTTTCAATGCATACTGAGCCCACAGACTTTTAAATCCTAACATAGCAATCTCAGCACAGAGACAGGAAAACTTAATATTCTGAGGGAGACATGAAAGGCCCAGAGAAACCTGGCTAACCCAACATGGACTTCAGCATCCAGGCCATCAGCAGTTATATTTCAACCATCAATTTTAAGTAAACAAGCTTACTCTAAAACGGTGTAGGGATTTTGCTTCTATCTAAAAAATAAACCGTGAGCAGGGTAGACTGGGAATCTTCTCACTATAGTCTCCACTTCTTTGAATGATTTGACAATTCTGAAGCACATGCAGCTCAACTCAGCATGTGAATGAGGAGAAAGCAGTGGTGCTTTAACTGCTGGCAGTCCTGTACAACTCAACTACTTATCTACATTCTGCGTGGCCTCCACACAGTTAAAAATATAGTGGAAGTCATGAAATCAACCAGGGAATTTGGCTCACAGGGAGATATGTAAATAAGCAATGACAAAAGGGAAGGTAGTTGGTACACTTAAAAGACCTGGGCTTAAGAAAAACGGATAGAGGAAAGGTGCCATGGTGCTGTAAGTAGGTCCAAAGTGTTTTTTTAAGTTTTAAGGGTAATTGAAGGAACTGATCAGGGAAAGCCTAAAACCTAGCAAGTGGGGTGAGGGGGACAGCATGGGAACTATTTCTGCAACTCAAGTTCAGCTGGATCCTGACCACAATCTGGTTCCACATGGTGACAGTTGTCTACCCAGCTATCTGTTGGGGTAACTGTGGGTCCTTCAGCAGGTTGCCATACAAGACAACAGCAGTAATTCCAAGAATCTCAGGTTAGCTTCTCAATTCAATCCAACAGAAATTAGGCAAGAAGAATACTGGAACATGAAGACCCATTTATTTTAGAAACGAGGCGAGGTGGAAGACAAGCTGTAGTTGATCACATCATATGCACTACCACAGAGTTTTACGTGATGTTATCATTCTATAAAAAATTAGAGTGAACAAAAATGTAATGTTCTGTGAAATTTAAACCTAGTACTATTTTAAATGATATTATTTGAAGGTTCAAGCTACACAGTATATTAATATATTTTTTCCAAAACTTAGTAACTGAGGATATGAGTGATGAGTTTATCCTCCTATTAAATGTTTATGAAATATTATTTTGCTGATATAACCAATTAATAAAAATAATACTATCTCACTGAAATGAATCAGCTAATAGGGTTGTCGTTCATCCCCAATTTCCACGAGACTTCTTCATTTTAGATGCACAACATCCAACATGTAGCTCAAAATCATGACTGCAAACGTATGTGATGAGAATCACAATAACAAACATATGAGAACCCAGTTCATTTCAAATAAACTATGAAAGTACAAGCCACAAAAGTGTAAATAACTGTCCCATTCTCTACCATTCCCATTAACTTATCCTTATTTCTTTCTAAAATTCTACCTGCCATGGTCACCCCTCTGTGCCTTCATTTAACAACCACTAAGGTCTATAAGCAACAGGAGGCAGGGACCTGTTCTGATGACTTCTAATTCTTACAGCAGAGATGTACAAGTATTATGAAAGGAGCTGAAACACATTCTAACTCTCTGAAGAAAGTAACTTAATGCTTTAAGATTCAGAAACTATATAACAAATATGAGCACAAGATTTTGGTAAAAGCAAAAGACAAAGATTTTCTTGCTCATCTTAAAATCAAAAAATGAGTACATAAATAAAATGTTAGACCCTCACAGATTCTTCTCCCTTTTATCTTTACAATCAAATCACATTATGGCTTTAAATTAGAAGAATTTGAACACACTTAAACCAACTGTGGCCACAGACATCCTATGTTCACTGAGAACTAGAACATGAGAGCAAATTAAACATTTGTGCCGTCTGTTGCAAAGCAGTAGCAACACTGCAAGAAAGGGCCAAAAGAGGGTATCTTCCCACCCAACACTAACTAGTAGCTCTTAAACCCTTAGGCTGAGAAGCACCAACATCAATGACACTGACTGGAAACACCCTTTTGCCATGGAACAATTCTATGTGATCACCTAATCCAACCCTACCTTCTGCTGGTCCACTAACAGGAAAAACCCATTCCACAGATTGGGGACAATGGGGGCAAACAACAGAGGTGCGCAGCACTACCTCAAATTCTGCACAGAAAAGAAATGGATTATGTGGTTTATACTAAAGTTAGGAGAAAATGTGCAAAATTAAAATATCAGGACTATATCTAAAATGCACAAACCTAAGCCAAATATTAACACTAAAGACAGTTATAAACCGCCCAAGGACTCTTTCTCCTTGAAAGGCTAACTTTGTCTTTTCTAACCCAACACTGTATTCTTTGCTAAAAGCAATGACTACTATTAAAAGAAAAAACATCCATGGTGATGATCAGGTAACTCCCAAGCCCAACGGAGTCAAATATAAAGGAAACAGATCAAAATCTTTCGGAAAGGGACAAAGTACAACCCGTAACTGGATGAGAAATCCAAAAGGTCACTACAGGCTCCCTACTCTTTATAGTATTAAAATACTACTATGATTAAGGTGCAAGATAATCATAATGCAGCTTAAGTAATGATAGTAATAAGCCACATGTAAAGAGGAAGTATACAAACAATTAAGAACAACCGTGCCAACTGATACTAAGCCACCAAAACTAAAAATCGGTTTTATTTGTGGACAAGTGAAAAAAAAATAACTGGTCTAAGTAACAGTGCATTTCACCTCACTGTAAGCCAGGCATTACCAAGCCAAGCTGTCACAGCAATTATTAAAGCAAATTTCCTGCTTAATTGAAGACTGAGACCACTAACCTACCATACACGCCACTTCAATGCAAGTTATAGAGAAACATCCCTCTTTCAGAGGAGAGCAGTCTGGAGCCAAGTATGAGAACTTCTCTTTGCCCCTGAGGGTACTGGGGTAGATTAAAGAGACAGACACTTCACCAAAGGTGAGACAGAGGTTCATAAGAAAAGATTAGGGTTGAAAGTTAAAAGTCACAGCCATTCTAGAGATAACATACCACAGCACAAAGACACCAAAACAAGCTGCCACAGGGAGAGCCTTCATGTTTAAAGGCTCCCTCTGAAACTCAATTACAACTGAATAGCTTGGGGAAATCCCATTTAAGGGAAAAGTGATAAACTTTACAATTTTGAACTAATGGAAAAAATTCTAATAAAAACCAGGTTAAATGATGACTTCCAGGGAGATAACATATTTGCAAAGCATGCCTGGCTCTTCATTTACCCTTCCTAAGGCGAGTCCAAAATAAATCATTGCAGCTTTTTCACTAAACTGGACCATTTGCCCATTGTCCCCTTTTTATTGTTAATAAATCTCTCAATAGTAGAAAGTTGTCTCAACCTATGCAACCCAACAGAGTTTGAAAAAAATTATTTCCTAGTAGAGGAAACATAAAGGATAATGAGCGGATGGCAGCGAATAGAGTGCGACACCCCGGTGTACCGCGTCACCGCGCAGGTGATTAGCGAGTTTAGAACGGCCAGAAGCTATCTTGTTAGGAATGTCCAGCAAAATTGGGGTGCACTAAAACCTAGAGGAAGAATTTCAACACCCGAGGATCAGTTACTGCCGCTCAATCGCGAGTGAACCGTGCGCCAGGAGATTCAGGCTGATTGATCAGCGGCCCGCCCCGCAGCCGGAGCCTGAGAGCCGACGGGCCAGCAACGCAGAGAAATGGTGCTACAGATTCTGTGGGGTCCTGCCAACTGTGCCCTCACAGTGCTCCAGGCTGAGTTCTGGGTTTGAGACGGGGGAGAGAAACAGTCCAGATTGGCCCTCCACACCGGATACCCCACTGAGGAAGCCAGCGGCCACCATATTGGAGAGCTGACGTCACCATCACCAGTTTCCGACAGATCAGACCCCATCGCAGCAAGTTCAGCGATAGAACAGGAGAACCTAGAGATATCAGAAAAATAGACAGATAAAGAACTCAAGGCATACCTGACTCAGATGGAATGAAATCTTAAAGAATTCACTAGACAGCAAGTCCAAACAATGAAAGAATACTTTGAAAATGAATTACATAAACAGATTCAAGAAGCAAAAAAATCAACTCTACCAGGAGATAGAGATTTAAAAAAGAAAACAAACAGTAATCCTAGAAATGCAGGAAATCATAAACCAAATCAAAAACTCAAATGAGAATATTACAAGTAGACTAGATCAAGTAGAAGTCAGAACATCAGATAATGAAGACAAAGTATGTCAACTCGAAAAGAGTATACTCAACGCAGAAAGGCTGGTAAGAAACCACGAGCAAAACATCCAAGAGATATGGGATGTCATAAAAAAAACAAACTTAAGAGTCATTGGGATAGAGGAAGGTATAGAGGTCCAAACCAAAGGAATGTGCAATCTGTTGAATGAAATAATTTTAGAAAACTTTCCAGACATGAAAGATGGAATGGATTGCCAAATCCTGGAAGCCTACAGGACCCCAAACATACAAAACCGTAATAGACCAACTCCAAGACACATTATTATGAAGATATCCAACATACAGAATAAGGAGAGAATATTAAAAGCTACCAGACAAAGGAGGCAGATTACATTCAGGGGTAAACCAATTAGGTTAACAGCTGATTTTTCATCACAGACGTTGAAAGCGAGAAGATCCTGGAACAATGTATTTCAAACGCTGAAAGATAATGGATTCCAACCAAGAATATTGTATCCAGCAAAATTAAGCTTCAGGTTTGACAATGAAATTAAAATATTTCATGATAAACAAAAGTTAAAAGAATTCGCAGCCAGAAAACCAGTACTGCAAAGCATTTTGAGCAAAACACTACAAGAGGAGGAAATGAAAAACAGCACACAAAACCAACAGTGGGAGGTAACTCAGTAAAGGGGGGAAAAATAATCAAAGAGGAAAAACAAGCCAAATTAAAATAAATAAATAAATAAATAAACATGACTGGAAGTACAAACGATATATCAATAGTAACCCTAAACGTTAATGGCTTAAACTCACCAATCAAGCGACATAGGCTAGAAACTTGGATTAAAAAAACAGATCCAACAACATGCTGCCTTCAGGAGACTCATATGATAGGAAAGGACATACACAGGCTGAAGGTGAAAGGTTGGGAAAAATCATACCACTTACATGGTCCTCAGAAGCAAGCGGGAGTGGCCATACCTATATCGAATAATCAACTTCAAACCTAAGTTAATCAAAAGGGATAAAGAAGGACACTATATACTGTTAAAAGGAACCATTCACCAACAAGACATAACAATTATCAATATGTATGCACCAAATAATGGTGCTGCAACGTTCATAAAACAAATTCTCAAGTTCAAGAATCAAATAGACCACAACACAATAATTATGGGTGACTTCAACACACCTCTCTCACCACTGGACAGATCCTCCAAACAAAAGTTGAATAAAGAAACTATAGAACTCAATAACACAATCAATAACCTAGACTTAACCGACATATATAGAATATATCAACCATCATCAGGTGGATATACGTTTTTCTCAGCAGCACATGGATCCTTCTCAAAGATAGACCATATATTATGCCACAGGGCAACCCTTAGTAAATATAAAGGTGTGGAGATAATACCATGCATCTTATCTGATCATAATGGAATGAAACTGGAAATCAA